>NC_063050.1:22424982-22724982 GCF_018812025.1 Megalobrama amblycephala
ACTGTCTTTACTAACTGATAAAAGACTATTTAATAGGTGCACTGAAAGGAATAATATTAATATACATCATCTGTGCACGAGGTAGGGCCTTAAAAATATCAGCCAATCGTTTACGCGATCATCGTGTAAACAATTGGCCCTCTGGCTTGTCAATCACTGCCATGACGTTCCTTGTGCGAGACGCACTCCAGTAACTTTCCACACTCCACAGGCGCCGCATGCAATGTTTTTGTCAGGAGACAGGAGTAACAACTGCAGAATATGAGTTACCTCTGACATAATGAATCCACTAACACGACACAGCGAATGCCGGTGGTAAACACTCGTGTTCCAATACTCGTGCACGAGTTTTGGGAGGCGTTCCCTCAAAATGATCTGTGAAGGAGGGGGGTTGTTCTTACGCATGCGCTCATTTCAAAAACTCACTAACAGTCTTTGGTTTCTCAGTCGACGAAAAGATCCTCTGTAGCACCTTTAATTTAATAAAATTAATATTACAATCAATTAACCTGAACACGCAGTGTTAATTGTTTATTAATTCTAAGAAATGTTCATTTCCAAGTTATGGGAAATAACAATCTTATTGTACAGTACTACTCAGAGCATGTAATCAAGATCGGCATAATTAGGGACTCCAGTATATGAGCGTCAAACACGGATAACTTTACGTGTGACATGAACCAGTTGGATTCAGAGGATCTTTGGTGAATGGAAGGTCTAGGCCGAAGCCTGGCATAAGCTTGGGTTTCCTTAGAAGCTGCTAGTACACCATCATCTTGATATCAGCGTTTTTCAGTAAAGGAAAAGAGAGGAGACTGTGATCTTGTGATCAGTAATTTTAAAGGGTGAAGATGTCACACCCTCTTTAGGTGTCTGAGCCAATAAGGAGTTGTTCTCTTGGCAAGAACTTTATGAGTCTTTGTGCCTTTGGCAGGATATTAACATAAGACACTTTATTGGATGAATGAGAGAAGAACCTTCTAGATTCTCATACTAATGTGTCACAGAGTTAGCAACATGTAACATACCATTCACAGAACTTTGAGAGAGTGAGTTTCTGGATAATTCATTAAATATAATGAATAATTGTGTGTCTGATTGGTCCAGACACTACACAGGTGATAAAAACATCTGAGTAAAGGTTTCCAAAATGGTGCATAACTAAAACAAAGTGTTCAGAACTCCTGACCAAAGTTTTTTTTTTTTTTTTTTTCAAAAGTCTTGCTGTATCTGCATATTACTGTTATGTTTGCTGACTCAGACATTAGTATATCCAATTAATAGTGCTGTTTACATGCCAAAGTTAGAAAAACACAAAGCACAACGTTGTCAACATTAGTATGGATGTCCACGATTATGCTGGTAATGAGACACTGTCTATACAACATAAAACAGCGTAGGAGAATAGGAAGTGGAAGGGAAGAGACAAAATTGTTGAATAAAGTCATTTTTGTTTTGTTTTTGTGCACAAAAAGTATTATCTTCACTTCATAACATTAAAGTTGAACCACTGTAGTCACGTTGAATATTTTAATGATGTATTCACTATATGAACTTTCACTGTTGTTAGTTTTCACTCAAACCATCCTTCACAGTTCACATTACTTAAAAAAACTCATGTAACTAAATTAAAGTAATTTAACTGAGTTGTTTAATCTAAAAATGAGTATTGTCAGCTTTACTTAATAAGTGTTTGTTCAGTCAACTTAACATTGCTGAGTGAAATGCACAAATTAATGTTGACATAACTGAGCTAGTTCCCAGATCCATAGTGTATGGTAGTTTCCTATACTGAGAAATTTGTTATTTGTACAAATTACTCAATATAGTTGCATGGAACCACTTGACACTTTTTTTTTTTTTTTTTTTAAGTAAATCCAACAGTTCATTTTTTAATGTAATTTCTGGACCTTGAATGTACCAATTATGTTGCTTTCTATGGGGGATACATTTAAAAAAAAAAAAAAAAACCTCTTGGATTTCATCAAAAACATCTTAATTTGTGTTATGAAGATGAACGAAGGTCTCGCGGGTTTGGAACGACATGACGGTAATTCATGACAGAAATTTCATTTTTGGGTGAACTAACCCTTCAAATAGAGTTTAAAGGCGCTCTAAGCGATTCTGAGCGGAGTAACTTCCTGTTGACGTTCGAAGTGTTGTCAAACAAAACAGAGGCTAGCTAGACCCTTCCTCCTACTCCTCCTGGCCCTCCCCTCCATGCTTCCTGAAACAGTCATGAACGCGCATTTAAAATGTAAGTAGCTTGCGTATTGACGCTGCTTGTCGGTTATTGGCTGGAGCATGCTAAGTGGTCCAGGCTGCACCAGTTTGTTTTTATTGCAGTTTTCGGAGCTTGTGGCGACTACAGAGACCGCGTTTTTTTACAGTGTGTTCAGGGGACAGGCAGCTAGCGCATAGTGAGGAGATGTTTGCGGTATGTGACAAAAAAAAATTTGGGCCTAAAAACGCGTCAAATCGCTTAGAGCACCTTTAAAGATAGGCCAATAATAAAAGAGGTGAGGGCTGCTTCTTGTAGCCCTGAGTATTTAAAAAAAGATAGTTTTAGTTCGCGCATGAACCAGTAAGAAATATTGACTTTAACCGTGATTAAGAGTGTTGTACGTAAAATGACGGACGAGAGTGTTATCAATTCTAAGAAAGACTAACTTTCAGCACGATCAAAGTGGGAAGTGGGAAAAATACATATAGTTGAGACATATAAATGCAAACGAGTCATGATGATTAACTAAATAGACATGTATGAACATTGATTAGTCGTGTGTAGTGACATGCAGCTTGAGTTAAGAAAGCACACATTAACATGATAAAACCTCATTTAGTGTCACTCTGTCACCCATTACATTTAAAAGCGCATTCAGGATGTACTGTTAATAAGAATTCCAGTAAGATTCAGTGGTAAAATACTTTTATTAATCATTTTATGAGATTGTTATTGAAAACGTCTCGGTTACGTATGTAACCCTCGTTCCCTGAAGGAGGGAACGGAGACGTACGTCAGTAGTGACCGACGAATTGGGATATCGCTTAGAGAGCCCTATCATCTTCGTGTAAACTAAAACAAGCCAATGGAATTGGCGTGCGATATTTGCATAATGCGCACCGCCCCCGACAGGTGTACATAAATAGGAAGCGGATGCAATCGCACTCTGTTTTTCGCTGAGGAGACAACTGGTGTCCGCACTACAGCGAGGGTACAGAAACTGTGGCGACGGGACGTACGTCTCCGTTCCCTCCTTCAGGGAACGAGGGTTACATACGTAACCGAGACGTTCCCTTTCAGTCGGTCACGTTCGACGTACGTCAGTAGTGACCGACGAATTGGGATCCCAACTAAAGCGCCACAGTTACGAAACCCCTTCCAGTGCCCAGCGAAAGCTCAGCCGCCCATAGCACCGGCTGGCGGTGAAGGGGGCGAGCTTACACCGAGAGAGTCTACTGCTGTCTAACCACTACCCACTAAGTAAACTAGACACACTGGGGAAGCGAACCCGTAAGGGACGCTGCGGAGACCACTACCTACCCAATGGGGGAGGAGTTTACGTGGGAATACACATATGGACTGGCCCGGGGGGCAGTACGCATATGGAGTCCCTGGGATGGCTCCACCTGGTTAGGGGGAGACTCATCTGACAGGTGACAGCAGAGCTGGCTCTGCTAAGGGAAAGACACGGACTCGGCCCGTAGGGAGTTTTAAACCGTGGAAAATACACATATGGGACCGCTCACGTAGAGGGGTCACGACATATGGGCCCCAGCCAACAGACAGCGTCAGCGACGGATGTAGGCCTGGCATCAGACACTCCGCAATGTCCGAGCCGAAGGGGGAGGCGGAGGAGCTCGACAGGGTTCGCCAAGCGGGGAACACGACTGGAGAGAAGTATGCACGTATCCGGCCAGTGGCGGGAATGGCATTGCAAGCCGACACTTAGAGTGGGTACAACACGTCTACCGACTAGTGGATGCGAGTACACGTGAAGATACCGGCTCTACACGTAGGCTATAAAACCTAGCGAACGTGTTGGGTGTCGCCCAGCCCGCAGCTCTACAAATATCTGTCAGCGAGGCGCCATGAGCCAGCGCCCAGGAAGAGGCCACCCCTCTGGTGGAGTGGGCTCTCAACCCGAGCGGGCAAGGCACGCCCTGGGAATCATACGCCAAGGCGATGGCATCCACTATCCAGTGGGCCATCCTCTGCTTGGAGACAGCCTTTCCCTTCTGCTGGCCTCCGTAACAGATGAAGAGCTGATCTGAGGTCCTGAAGCTTCGCGTTCTATCCACGTAAACGCGCAGAGCGCGGACGGGACAGAGCAAAGCTAGGGCTGGGTCTGCCTCCTCCGAGGGCAGCGCTTGCAGGTTCACTACCTGATCTCTGAAGGGAGTGGTAGGAACCTTGGGCACGTATCCAGGCCGGGGTCTCAGGATGACGTGAGAATCACCGGGCCCGAATTCTAGGCACGTTTCGTCGACCGAAAATGCATGCAGATCCCCTACCCTCTTCAGGGAAGCCAATGCAACCAGAAGAACCGTCTTAAGAGACAATAGTTTCAGGTCGACTGATTGCAAAGGCTCAAAGGGATGACCCCGGAGAGCTGTGAGAACCAGGGTCAAATCCCAAGAGGGTACGGAGGAAGGGCGAGGAGGATTTAATCTCCTCGCTCCCCTCAGGAATCTGACGATCAGATCGTGTTTCCCCAGGGACTTACCCTCAACTGCGTGGTGATGTGCGGCGATAGCGGCAACATACACCTTCAGGGTGGAGGGAGACAGCCTTCGCTCCAACCCTTCTTGCAGGAAGGAAAGCACGGATCCGACCGAACATGATCGGGGGTCCTCTCGGCGAGAGGCGCACCATTCGACGAACAGGTTCCACTTCAACGCATAGAGACTCCTAGTGGAAGGAGCTCTAGCGGAAGTGATGGTGTCTACAACCGCTTGCGGGAGATCACTCAGAACCTCCGCATCCCGTCCAGGGACCACACGTGGAGGTTCCATAGGTCGGGACGCGGGTGCCACAGGGTGCCCCGTCTCTGAGTCAGGAGGTCCTTCCTCAGAGGAATCGGCCAGGGAGGGGCTGTCGCGAGGAGAATGAGGTCTGAGAACCAGGTCCGAGTGGGCCAATACGGAGCCACTAACAGAACCTGCTCCCCGTCCTCCCTGACCTTGCACAGGAGCTGTGCGAGAAGGCTCACTGGGGGAAACGCATATTTGCGCAGACCCGGGGGCCAGCTGTGTGCCAGGGCATCCGTGCCGAGCGTGCCGCCGGTCAGGGAATAAAACCACTGGCAGTGGGCAGTTTCCGGGGAGGCAAACAGGTCTACCTGGGCCTCGCCGAAATGCTGCCAAATCAGCTGGACCGCCTGAGGGTGGAGCCGCCACTCGCCCGCAAGTGGAGGCTGCCGTGACAGCTCGTCGGCTGCACGGTTGAGCACACCTGGGACATGAGTGGCCCGAAGGGACCTCAGATACTTCTGACTCCACAACAAGAGATGGCGGGCGAGTTGCGACATGCGACGGGAGCGTAGACCACCCTGATGGTTGATGTACGCAACGGCCGCAGTGCTGTCTGAGCGGACTAGAACGTGCTTGCCTGACAACAGCTTCTTGAAGCGGGCCAGCGCAAGACGAACCGCTAGCAACTCGAGGCAATTGATATGCCAATGCAGCTGAGGCCCCGTCCAAAGACCTGCCACTGCATGCCCGTTGTACGTGGCCCCCCATCCCGTGGCAGAGGCATCTGTGGAGACCACAGCGTGCCTGGACACTTGTTCGAGGGGTACTCCGGCCCGCAGGAACGAAGGGTCCGACCACCGGACAAGGGTGCGACGGCAGCTCGGTGTCACGGGGACACGGAGCGTGCCGCACTGCCACGCCCATCTCGGGACCCGGCCGTGGAGCCAGTGTTGAAGCGGTCTCATATGAAGCAATCCGAGCGGCGTGACCGCGGCTGCAGATGCCATATGCCCCAGGAGCCTCTGAAAAACTTTCAGTGGAACCGCTGTCCTGCGCTTGAGCGAACTCAGGCAGTTCAACACCGACTGGACACGCGCCTCGGTGAGACGCGCAGTCCGTGCAACCGAGTCTAGCTCGAGACCGAGATAAGAGATCCTCTGCCCGGGGGCGAGTTTGCTCTTGTCCCAGTTGACCCGAAGACCCAACCGGCTGAGGTGAGCTAAAACCATGTCCCTGTGTTCGCACAACTGCTCTCGCGAGCTGGCCAGGATCAGCCAGTCGTCGAGATAGTTGAGAATACGAACGCCCTGTTCCTTGAGGGGAACAATGGCCGCCTCCGCAACCTTCGTAAAGACGCGGGGTGACAGGGCCAGCCCGAAGGGTAGGACCTTGTACTGATATGCCCGACCCTCGAACGCAAACCGGAGGAAGGGTCTGTGTCGAGGTAGAATCGAGACATGAAAGTACGCGTCCTTCAGGTCTATTGCTGCAAACCAATCCCGGGGACGGACGCATTCGAAAATGCGTTTCTGCGTGAGCATCTTGAACGGCATCTTGTGAAGATACCGGTTCAGGACGCGCAGATCCAGGATTGGCCGTAGCCCACCGCCCTTTTTTGGTACAATGAAGTAGGGGCTGTAAAACCCCGACTTCATATCGGCTGGAGGGACCGGCTCGATTGCATCCTTCGCCAGGAGGACAGCAATCTCCGCCCGGAGAACAGGGGCACTGTCCAACGACACCTGAGTGAAGTGGACACCCCTGAAGACCGGGGGACGCCGGGCGAACTGAATCGCATAGCCGAGTCTGACAGTGCGAATGAGCCAGCGGGACGGGCTGGGAAGCGTGCTCCACGCCTCCAGACTCCGAACCAGCGGGACCAAAGGCACCACAGACGCACCGGGGGTGGGGCAGCAAGGCAGAGAGGGACCCGACTCGGGCGGCTTGGAAGCGGCCGCGAGTGGGGTCGGACTCTGCGAGGCAGCAGTGTGCATGGGAGACAGCGCACGGGACGCGGTCTGCGCCATCACACTGCCGCCTGCTGGCGAATGGGGAGGGTGCTGCCAGCGGCGAGGCGGGGCCTGGCACACTGGCAGACACACCTTGTTGTGACCTGGAGTTTGAGGAAACTGCTCTTTTTGCGGCAAAGTGGGTACCGCTGGACTCCGGAGAGCCAGCGGCGGTAGATAGACAGACGCCACAAAATCCCCCCGGCCCTCCTCCGGGGGTGGGAGAGCAGATGGAATACTCTCCCGAAGGGCAGGAACCTTCCGCTCCAGGTCGCTCCAGGTCGTCCGCGACCGGCACCCTGCTGTTTGGCTGGTGTAGGCTGCTGCTTTGCCGACTTAGCAGGGGCGGAGGAAGACGCAGGCGGGCGCCCTCGGCGACGAGCGGGCTGAGGCTGAGCCACGGGCGGCTGGGTGGAGGCAGCAGCGGACCGCCGTGGCATGACATGTCTGATAGCCTCAGCCTGCTTCTGTGCAGCGGAGAACTGTTGGGCACAGCTCTCCACCGCGTCGCCGAAAAGGCCGACCAGAGACACGGGGGAATCCAGGAACCAATGTTTGTCGGTCTCCCTCATGTCTGCCAAGGTCAGCCAGAGGTGGCGTTGCTGGACTACCAGTGTAGACATCGCCTGGCCAACAGAACGCGCTGTCACCTTCGTTGCCCGGAGGGCAAGGTCAGTGGCAGCGCGCAGCTCCCCAAGCAGCTGTTGGTCAGGACCTTCCTGGGGCATCTGCGACAGCGCTTTTGCCTGATAGACCTGCAAAAGGGCCATCGCGTGCAGGGCAGAGGCAGCCTGCCCACAGGCACTGTAAGCTTTCTCAGTCAGACCGGCTGAGAATTCACAGGCCTGGGACGGGAGACGCGGCTCACCGCGCCCGCCAGCGGCCGTTGGACACAACTGCATCGCAACAGACCGCTCGACTGGCGGGAGCTTCGCGTACCCCCTGGCTTCCCCGCCGTCCAGGAAGGTGAAGGCGGACGAGGGACCAGGCCCTGTACGAGCCCCATACGGAGCTTGCCAAGACCTGGTCACCTCATCGTGTACTTCCGGGAAGAAAGGCATTGGGGCGGGACGCTGGATTTGACCAGCGCGACCCCCCCCAAGTACCAATCGTCCAACCGAGACGGGCCGGGACAGGGTGGAGGGTTCCACCCAAGCCCGACGCACAAGGCGGCCCGGGAGAGCACAGCCGTGAGCTCGGGATCCGATTCGGGCAACACTACCGTCCCGGGCGGCAGCGCGTCCGGATCTTCCCCCGAGGACTCAGGCTGACCTTCCGACGCAGCGGTCGACATCCGATCCGCCGCCAGCACACCAAAGGTAACGGCTGGACAGTCCGTAGAGGGCCCAGCGGAAACCAACGGTGGCACGATGGGTTGCGGTGCTGATGAGGCGGCAGGGGCCCGAGGAGCGTTTCCACTCGGCGGGAAAGCCCTGACCGGAATCCTCAGGTCGCCCTCTCTATACAGCGCCGTACCGTCATTCCGGTTCCGGGGGCCGGAAAAAACGGTCGTACGCGGCATAGGAGAGGGGACCCCCGCTTCCTGAGACTTCAGGAAGGAGAGCCTCGACCTCAGCACCGCGATGGTCATGTTCCCGCAATGGGAACATGAACCATCCACAAAAGCTGCTTCAGCGTGCAGAATGCCCAAACACGAGATGCAACGATTGTGCCCATCAGCAGGGACCAGGGAACGACCGCATCCATTAACGCACAGACGAAATGACATACTGTCAGGGTTCGTCTGTAAAGCTCTTTTAGAAGGGGAAGTCAACTCACTCGTGCTGAAGCACCCAGGGAGCGACGCGATGTGTCAGGTACACCACTCCCTGACACACCGAGGAACCGGCCCAAATCGCTCACACACACACTCTTTGTGTTGCTGTGAAAACAGCAGTTTTAGAGCTTATAGCTCAGCTCCTCGGACACTCGCGACCTCGCTGAACGTGCCCTCTTCACCAGCACTAAAAGCTCGCTGTGATCCTCTTCTGAGGCAATGTTTTAGAATAAATAACAAACGAAGAAAAGAGTCTTCTAAATAGGACACCAGTGAATGGCTCCGAAGCGAAAGACAGAGTGCGATTGCATCCGCTTCCTATTTATGTACACCTGTCGGGGGCGGTGCGCATTATGCAAATATCGCACGCCAATTCCATTGGCTTGTTTTAGTTTACACGAAGATGATAGGGCTCTCTAAGCGATATCCCAATTCGTCGGTCACTACTGACGTACGTCGAACGTGACCGACTGAAAGGGAACATAGTAACTGCTGTTTGGTTAAAATTTAGTTATCAAATAGTTATTAATGCTGAAGTAATGGGGATAAATCCTAAATAGTTATTTTCATGTTATGTTTGAGTTTATGTATTACCCGCTTGTATTAATTTCAAAGAAGTGTGTAATACTGTGTGAGAGTGAGCACCGAACACCTTCCGATCTATTTAGTGACAATTTTTATGGATTTAGAGCAGGTATTTCTTGAGAATTGAGTGTGGTATAAAGAGTAATATGTCCATTGCCACGTATCTGGGTAGACATTTGTACGATCAGAAATATTATTGCTAATGATACTCTGTTAAGGTACCTGACGCTGAAAGAAAAGAAATAGTATTCAGTACGTGATGAGTGCCGTGCGCACGAAGCGGAAAGTGCTCCTTGTCAACCTGTCTTTTTCATGTTTTTTAACAGAAACAAATGTGTTGCCCCAAGAACGGACATCGCATCCTTCTTAAAAGTGTAACATTCTCCTAAGGGAGTTGTCATGCTTTTAAGGGAGTCTGTTAAATCACCTAGCACTTTACCTATTTCTTTAGATCTCTTTGAAACCCCAGTAGGAAAGCTGTTTTTTGTCACTTCCTTCATCACATAATTTTAGAATTAGGACTCTTTTCCAAAGGGAGCTTGTAACAAATCCATATGTGGTGTCATATTGGGAGAACTGTTGTTTTTGACCATATTGACTGGAAAAATGGTATGGACTCTGCTTTTGAAATCCGTAATGACTGACAAGGTAAGAAGGTAAGAGAAATCGCAGATTTTACCCAGCTAAAGCATACTTGAAAAAGTTTAAGTCAGACATAGACACAAGCTACTCTCTTTGTGGTGCCCCTAAAGAAAGTGATTGTTTGGCTTCTATAACATTCACCACAGTAAAGTCTTTCGTAAGAATTCATTATTTATTTTGTTTTTAGGAAAACATCCAAACTATTTAATCTTCCAAGACATCGAAAGCCATTAAAGGGGTAGTTTACCCAAAAATTTACATTTTGTCATTACTTACTCACCCTCAAGTTGTTCCAAACTAATATATTTAGTGTGTGCAGAATTATTACAGCTTATCAATTATTAACCACATCAATCTTAATAACTACTTAATAACTTAATTTTGTATTTAATCATTTATAAATGTTATATAATTGTTCATGAAGGCTGGAAATGAAAAAATGCCTTATATTCAGGAGTGCATAATTATTAGGCAAGTTTTCTTTTACAGGCAAAATGGGCCAAAAAGAGAGAATTATTTAATGCCTGTGAGAAGAATGCAATACTAATGCAATACTAGAAATTACAAAGTTAAAGCATGTCCAATGGACAGCAAAATGCTCTTTGAGTCAGCAGGGTCAGACAAAAACATGTGGAGAAGAAAAGACACATTCAATGCAAAAATAATTAAGAATTAAGGTAAATATTTAAGTGAAACCATCAGGAACTCTTAAGTCTCCAGCAACACCATTTTCCAGAACTGCAACCTGGAGTCTCCAGAAGTGCAAGGTATTAGGAACTCAGAGACTTAACAATAAAAGATTCCTAAAAAAATGGCCCTTGTAAAATACATGAATACTGTGTGTGTATATATATATATATATATATATATATATATATATATATATATATATATATATATATATATAAAGAGAAAAGGGCTTTTTAGACAGACAGATTGACAATGACTCTTGAAGGACCAGCACCACATCCTTTTGTACCACTGTTTGAAGAATTTATCTTCCAGAATCTGGCAGTAAGGTCCTATCCATCTCCTATCCTGAAAAGTCCATCTAAAATATATTAGAAAAAGTACAACCCTTTATCTTCACAATTCATGACTATGTTAGAGTTATGGTGGTGGTTTCTGGTTGAATGAACAGGCATTTCATATTGTCATCACCCTGTCCCTGGCACAAATGACAGCTCTCCTTACTGAGTATTTTCTGCTCAAAATGAAATGAATATCCTCCAGTCGTGGGGCGGAGAGCAAGTGAACTATGTCTGTGAATCTGATCAGCTGTAGAATTCCTTATGCCATCCTGATTGTGGTTGTCAGCTGAGAAAGTGCCTCAGCCACCCTTGTGAAAGACCTGCAGTTTGAGTTCATTTCCATCAGCCGCTGAGATGAAATAATGCCAATGCCCTTCATGTTCACTGATGCTGAGATGTAAGTGGCATTCTGAAACATGTTGAGTCAGATTAAAGCCAAATACGGGTCATCATTTTGAAATACAGAAATGCTGCAATTACAATAATGGTGCACAATTCAACATTTACTGTTGTCTTATAAGTTAGAGAAAAGTTTAAGAATTGAGTGTTGTTTCTTATTGATTATTGGAGTTTTCAAAACAGCTAAAATGTATATGTTACTGCTTCACTAGTACAGTAGAGCTCTGATACGTTGCAAGAACTGCTGAACACATAACTTGAGCCTACTGATGTATTGATGCTGCAGCTTTGCTGAAATGGGCTGAAAACTTCTTTGAGTTCCTAAAGGTAGGTATTTTGGTAAAGATACAGTAGGTGCTTTGACAGCAGCAGTAACTGGATCCTCCTACAAATTGTAATGAGGTTAAAGGCTTTAATGATCTACGCAGCGCCTGATATTATTGAGATCATGATGAATAGATCAATAAATGTCTCTCCAACCACGTTTAAGTTGCGTTCAATTACAAGCCCACTGCAAAAGGTTCTGATGGGACTGATTACTGCCCATTTGCAGCAAATGACTGTAATTTGAGTCACAAATCATCCTACCTGCATAAGGCCTTCCTACGATAAACACAAATTGCTCTGATAATACAGTAGTTCATTTGAATATGCTCCTCCTCTCTATTTGCGACACATGCAAGGATGTATTTGTTTGTGAGTGTGTGTGTCGGTTAACATTGTGCGCTTGTGTTTGTGGTTTTTTATGGAAATCATGATAAATATTTGAAAAATAGCTGAACAGTCTCTATGGGCAGTTTCTTGGACTTTAGCCCTGCAGCTGAGTTTTTTTTTTTTTTTTTCAATTGCGTAATTTTGTAATTACTACTTGCGTTATTAAATTACAACATTTGAATTCTCCAAACGTGCATTATTTGGACATATTGAGATGTGGTGAAGAGGTTTGTGGCTAACCAGCTCTTCTTTGAGGGCTTGAGGGCAGACGTTGCAACATGTTTTTTCACGTGACAGCGATGTCTAGATGTTTCTCGAACGTAACCCTTTATCTGGTCTCCCTACCAAGGCTGGTTATATCCTGTTCAAACCAGCAGCCTTCTCCACTGTCTCTGGTAGTGTAATCTCCAGCTGTCCTTGCTGTCTATGGTTCATAACCATCATTCAGGACTGCCCATAATGTATTGAGCACCACTATGAAAGCACTGACTTTTAACTGGTCTTCTCATGCAGGTAATTGAAAACAGCTGGTGTTGTGGTATACAGCAAGACTTGCATGATGCTACAAAAATGTATTAAACCACTCTTGGCTCTATTTCACAGTGCATTTATCATAGTTTATTCTGTGACATTACCGGGAATGGACCATTCCAAATGAATTGCTCATTTCGGAGATAATAATCAAGGTCAAAAGCTTGGGTTTGCCATGGACAAACCAGTGTTCCCTGTTGAGAAATAGTACCAGTGTTTGAAATTCAATTCAAACTACATGTACCTAATTAAAATCTAGGTAAAAATAAACATTACTAGGTCCTTTTCTGCTCCACTTCAGTGGCAAGTTAATTATTTTGCAAAACCTTTTGCAATTAGCAATTATTTTATTGATGAGTTGGAGTCACTGAGCCATTAATCTTGAGATATATTAAATATAATTTCATTATACACAGCTCTCAATCAAGGTATATGTTTTAAAATAGCACTTTAAAGGGTTCAAAGATTTAGACCGGTGTTGTTTGATCACTTGAGTGTGAGGTCAAGGATCACACCAATTGACTGGAGTGTGAGCCAACTAGTTCACTGCAGCTCAATGAAAATATTCTTTAAGAAGACTATTATGAGGTTTTGCAAAGACCACTTCTGTTCACATTACACTCTTTCATGAGCATTGAAATGGAAGTGATTCACAAAAAAATGTTCAGGCCCTCTCTGGCCATCCTAAAATAGCAGGTGTTAAGCCACCAGTTTGACAGTTATGCCCATGGTAGCTGAAAGAGGGATCCTTGTCAAAAGCAGGAAATTCAAGGAATTACACACTTTCCCAGGCACTAATATTTCCAGTGAGGGTGACTTGGGATGTACATTCACATTCACTTCATTTGAGACAAGTGAAGTCTTGACAGTAGCTGGAAGAGAGCTCGTGATATGAGCCAAATTGTCTCGCCACATATAGTCATTATGTAAATGTGGTCATATAATAGGTTTTCATGAGTTCAGTGATCAGTTTAGGGGAGGCGGCTGGGGAAGCAAGAGAAAATTAGGAAGACTGGGGCTAGCTGTCACACTTTTTACTAAAGTTTTATATATATATATATATATATATATATATATATATATATAAAATCAGCATAATAGAATGATTTCTGAAGGATCATGTGACACTGAAGACAGGAGGAATGGTTGCTGAAAATTCAGCTTTGCCATCACTTTTAACAGGAAGTGATCTCCAAAATGATTCGACCGTGCATTTCTTCATTTCTTTGCATGCTCAATGGGCTCTATTCATTAAACAGGAGCAGAACGGATTTTGTATGTAAGATGTCACATTCAATAATTCAGTGCAACTATTTATTTTAGAATGGTTTTTAGCAATGGTTTACACAAATTTGTTCTGCTTGTTTCATAAATGAAACCCTTTATGGTGAGTTCAGCTCATTCAATGGACAGAAGAACAGACAAGATCTGCTTCAGGGGAACCCAGTCCATTTTGTATACAAACTCTTGCAAAGGCCCTGGTATACTTCAAGCAAAATGAAAGAACAAAATGGTGTGATGTAATTTCCAACAAAATCAAAAAAAGTTAATTTGGAGGGTTTCAGGAGTTTGAAACAGCTTTCTAATGCAAACTTTCCAGAAAAGATTGCTCCGGCTGGTAAACTCTTTTGAACTACCATTGGTGCGATTGTATAATAGGAAGGTTTGCTCTGGACTCTGCCTTCTTTGACATGGAAGTGTTCTCCAGATTATTTCTTGTGTTCAGTCCTTCGAGCCAGACAGCCCAAGTCAAGTCAAGTCACCTTTATTTATATAATGCATTTTACAATGCCGAATGTGTCAAAGCAGCTTTACAGTGACAACTGGTATATAATTTTGGTTGCACAGCAGCTCTTAAAGAAAATGGTGTCATTGTCCACCTTAAGTAAATTCAGTATTGATTTAATCCGTTGTAAGAATCAATAGTTATTAATTTAGTTAATTTATCTATATCAGCACTGGAGTAAACAGTGATGTGATCCGCATACAAGGGTGTTGATGCAGGCAGATCAAAACATTGCTGAATATCAAATGTCAAGTGTCCCCAACTAAGCAAGCCAAAGGTGACAGCGGCAAGGAACCCAAACTCCAACAGGTGACATCAGGTAGAAAACAGGTGTTAAAATGGAGAAAAAAACCTTGGGAGAAACCAGGCTCAGTCGTGGGGCCAGTTCTCCTCTGGCCAACAGCGAACAGTGCATGATTATGATTCAGGCAACTTTCATAAGTCCGATTGGGATCGCAACAGTCAAAGAATTTATTCCAGTTCCATCTAGTTGAGGATCGTATTCATCACTCCAGTATGGGATGGTTTGTTGAGGATCTGTGCCATTGGCTGTCGTGTCGATGAGACCTTCACAGTGGATGATCTAGTTGACTCAATCTCTGCTGACACTTCAGATCTGCGTTGTCATCGTGTCAAGGCGCAGATCCTCGAGCTCACCTGGATACGGCCTGGATCCGGCTGACTACGGTATACTTTGGGATAAACAGAGAGACTAATATTAGCGTAGATGCCATTCTTCTTCTGATGTAACGAGAACATCTGGTGTTATAGGAAGTGTTCCCGGTTCCGGCTGACCTCATTTATGCAGCCTAATAATCCTGTAACGGATTTGAAAACATAAATTAATAATGTGTTGTGTGTATGCCAGGATAAAGAGATGCGTTTTTAGTCTAGATTTAAACTGACAGAGTGTGTCTGCTTCCCGAACAATGCTAGGAAGATTGTTCCAGAGTGTAGGTGCCCAGTAGGAGAAGGATCTACTGCCTGTGGTTGATTTTGATATTCTAGGTATTATCAACTGGCCTGAATTTTGAAATCGCAATAGACGTAAAGTACTATAATGCGTTAAGAGCTCACTCAAGTACTGGGGAGCTAAACCATTAGCAAGATTTTAAAATCTATATGATGTTTAACTGGGAGCCAATGCAGTGTTGTCAGAACTGGGCTAATATGGTTATACTTCTTAGTTCTAGTAAGAACTCTAGCTGCTGCATTTTGTACGAGCTGTAGTTTGTTTATCAAGCGAGCAGGCAACCACTCAATAAAGCATTACAGTAATCTAGCCTTGAGCTAGAAAGTTGAATGCCCCAAGTAAGAAACATGAACACATTGGAGAGCTACTGAAGTTGTATTTGAAACTGTGACACTGACATTTTTTCATGTTTAATACTGTAAGCTGCTTGCTTTAAAGCAGTATATTGTATAAAGTGCTATTTAAATAAACATAACATGACTTGATCGTAGTGCTGAATTGCTTGGCTTGTGTGTCAAAAAAGCACAGAGACAAGAAAGTAAGATCCATGTGCAGCTTTAATTGGGCAATCCAAGAACATAATCCAGGCAGGTAAGGGTCAGAGTCCACAGAACAGTCCACAATAAACAAAGAAAACAGAAACAAAAACCAGTGACCATAAACAAAACCTCAATAACAAACGCAAAAACAAACAGGGTATAAAATAGACAGAGCTAATGATCAAACACAAAACAGCTGGGTGCAATGACAGGATAATGAGTCTGGGAAGTGTGTTATGGGAAATGAAGTTCAAGGGTGTGGTGAGGAACAGTCCGGGTTGGAGTGCCCTCTAGTGGCTAACTAGGGCACTCCAACTGGTGCTCATGTCATTGTGCAAACATATCCACATCACTATGATCAGATGTTTTCTTAACTGCTATTTCCTCTCCACTGTCATTTTTATTGTTAATTTTGTTAGTGAGAGGAAACTGTCTGCTTCGGTTTTTCATGAGCTTTGTGAAAGTGATGAACCACTGTCTCCTGTTTCTTTCCTGTTTCAAATCCTATTATAACTTTTTTTTTAATAGTGGGGAAAAAAGGTCTTTATTAGTACTCTGCCACTGATTGCTGTACCTGCCTGTAAAATATCTTGTGTAACATCTTTTCACTTTTTAATGGAACATTGTTAATGAAAGGTTTTTTTTGTGCCAGTTGCTCATTGAAGCTGCAATGAAAAGGTTGACTGATTGAATGTGGCTATTTACATTTTGCTTTATTCAAACATATTTTGCTATTGTGAAAACATCACAGGTGTCAAGCATCTTGCTTAAACTTCAAAATGGTCGCTGTTTCCTTGAGCAGCAACGGTGTACATTCAAAACAAACTCCCCAAGGACAGGCATGAGTGGGAGGAAGGGAATAGTTATTATGATTGCTTGTTCCTGCCTCGAGAGGCCAGAGTCCATTAAGACTAATTGCATTAGACTCATAATGAAAGGCACACACCTCAGAGACGTAATCGATTCACATCAAATCGTGCTCCTTATTATTGTAATTTTAATAGTTTGTATCTGGGGTCTGGAAACATTCATCTGTCTTTTACAGGGAGTCATGTCAGTAATACATTAGACCCAACCTTACGGATCACCCCATTCATTATAATTACCTCTCTTAGTCTGCTCTCTGTGTTTAATTGAATGATGCACCTTTTATGCATTCCACATTTTGTAAAATTTAAAGCCTGTAATATTAATTATTCATGCTCAGTCCCAAATATGCTATAACCACAGGGAATCACCTTCTAAAGTAGATGGGAAATGTTCACCTGCTCTGATATAAACAGACTGGCTTTGAAAATGCTTCTAATCTTGAACTTGAAGGTGTCTGGATAACATGTAACATGATCATATCATGAGAAGTCAAATGCTCTTTGATTTTTTAAGATAAAATATCTTGATACTTGTACTATGAAAACACTACTTTTTTGTTTAAAAAAAGTATGAAATGGACCCTTTAAATGAGCGCTCCATAACAGAAAGACAAACATGGCTTTGAGCATAAAACATCAAATCAAAAATGTAATAATTATTTTATTAAATTAAAAGCATACAGCAGTCCTTAAAAGGCTTTTGAGAGTATCCAATACAATATGACATGATAACCTGTATTAAAGGTAACCTATTATGTCCCCTTTTACAAGATGTAAAATAAATCCCAGGTGTCCCCAGAATGTGTCAGTGAAGTTTCAGCTCAAAATACCCCATAGATTTTTTATTATACCATGTTTTAACTGCCTATTTTTGGGTGGGAAAAAATTAGCTGATTTGGTGTGTGTACCTTTAAATGCAAATGAGCTCATGCTCCCCACCACCTGAGGCATAAATAATACAGGAAAAGCTCACACAGCAAATATAACTCTCAAAATGGAATTACAAACTTTTCGTGATGCAGCATATCAGATCACGTAGGTATGACATGTATTTTGTAGATGTTTGCTTAAATTTGATTCTGAATGAGTTTGATAACATACTGCACAGCTAATGTGGCTAAAGCTACACACTGTTGGAACTTCGGTAAAGTTGGTTTTATATTCGCACATTCGGCCATCCGTATTCATTTATGAATTATACAGACTGCAAGTGTTTTCAGGGTAAAAATGAAAATTATGACATGGCTCTGGTCTTCATGAATACAGTAAGAAACAATGGTAACTTTAACCACATTTAACAATACATTAGCAATGTGCTAACAAAACACATTCAGAAAGACAATTTGCAAACATCACAAAATATTTATGAACAGTTGGTATTGATCCATCTTTGAGAATCAACTTCTGTGCAAATCCTGTGTTTTACTGACCCCAGTGTACAAAGCAGTCTGGTGTAAAATAACTGCAAATACTGGTATATGAATTTATCTGGACACATTCCCTTAAATAAAATTACACCACTGCGTCCTTAGTGGCTCAGATGCCAGGAGTTTATGGAGACATTAGTAGATGCAACAGGGACCTATTTATAGCATATAAACATGGAAAAAGTCAGATTTTCATGATATGTCCCCTTTAATTCATGGACAGCTGTATGGTCTACTTTAATGGTCACTTATTCTACCATTTCGAATTTTGGGAAAAAAAATAATGCATTTATTCAGCAAGAAAATGCATTAAACTGATCAAAAGTGACAGCAAAGACATTTATAACAAAGAAGCACATGTTTTCAGCATTGAATAATAATAATAATGTTCTTTTGCCCATCAAATAACAGTCTTTTGACCATCAAATCAGCATATTAGAATAATTTCTGAAGCATCATGTGACACTGAAGACTGGAGTATTGACTGCAGAACATGTTGGCATCACAGGTATAAATTACATTTTAAAACAGAAAACAGTAGTTTAGTAATTTGTCACAATATTATTTTTTTATTGTATTTTTTGTCAAATAAGCAGCCTTGTTGAGCATTAGACTTCATTCAAAATCATTCAAAAATATCACTGATGCCAACATTTTGAATTGTTGTGTAGCTTTTTCCAGACTTTACCTCACTGACTGGCTGTTGAGTCTATAATACGGATGATTCAACAATATGAATGTCAAAGAGATCCTTCAGTCTCATTCTCCTTGCTATCAACTGTCCAGCTTGGATCAATCACAATCTCTTCACTTCCTCTTTTCTATAACTTTTAAATGTCGAGGTTATGACGCTCTCACTGGTATGAAAATATCTGACAGCATAATTCCTCACCATCAGTGCAAATCTGTACAGTTCACATGAATTATTGCTTTAGCCTTCAAAGTGTGTTGAACTTAGTGTGCTTAATAGTTGTGAAGCTGTGCTTTTGCCTCTTATGTAATCAGATATATCATTTTATAATTTATGTTCACAATTACAGCTGTTTGTTATTCTTGGCTGTGTATTATAATTTCATGTTGACCCGCTGAAATTTCAGCATGGCTAATGAGATAGTCCTTTAAGAATGAAAGCAGACTTGCTCTTGCTGATTCTGGTGAATTTCTGATACAGATATAGATTGCCAAAAATCTGCTGAAACTGAGCCAATGTCAAACATTTAGTGTGCCCATGGTCCACTATTTTTTATTTTTTTTTTGAAAAAAAATGAATTGATGGCTAATTTGAATGAATTTGTATAATCTCATTTGTACATTTTCGTGCAATCTGTTTACACCGCATTGACGGTGAGGTTTAGGCTGGGCTGGGGTTAATTTTGCCAAAAATAAAGTTCAAACTTATTTTATAATCAACACTATATAAAAACTTGCTACAAAGAGTACATAAAGTTACAAAGTATTACAAAGTACATAAACATGAAATTTTGAAATACAAAAAAAAAAAATGAAATAGGCCTAGTATTTTCTTGTAAAATATACTGCAGTAATCCATTATATTTACAACACTGAATATGGCTACGGAAATGAGTATATTTTTGTGTTTGTCACTGTTTGTCTATGTCCTGTCAACCTATTCACATGAAAATGCATATCAATAGTATGAGTGTAATGAGTAATGAGTGTTTTGGTTTGCATATGATATGCACTTTATGGTGTGTAATATGTACAAACCCGTGTACAAGGTCCTGTAAAGTTCTATAAAAATAAGGTTAAAAAAGAAAGAAAGTGATAACTAATAGTAAAGAGGAAGAGATGATTGTTTCATACTGCTTAAACTGAGGCCACTACAGCGATCTGAATATTAAACGTTACCGTTTCCGTCAATGGCTTTGGCTGAAAATTGCCGTTTTCTGCCAAAACTTTTCAATTTGCTGAAATTTCAGTGCATCACTACTAGTGATAGTTACCATAGTTAGCTTCGGGAAAAAAGCACCCCTGGTCAGCTCTGAACTGATTGGCCGGCTATCTATTCATTACTAACTCATAACCCATATACATGTAAAAACAAAATAAACAGTGTTTAGTCAGTCAGTCAGATGGTCTCTCCATCGTTTTTTGTCTCATTTTAGGTCTGGTTTAGGTCTAAGTGTGAGCTAGCACAGAAACTACAGATGGAAGTGTCACAGGGAGGGTGTTGAGGTGACTTTGAACTGAGGTGACGTGGGTGAAGCCTGGCCGATGACAGGCTGGATGACTTGTGCATCTCTGGGATTAGTGGGTCATAGTGGGTTCATTGTTATTAGCATTCCGAGCGAGTGCAGTACGGAGACGTACGTGAGAGTAGACGCACTGCTTTAATTTATTTTTAGCAGGATTTAGGAGCACACAGAGTATGCAAAAACAATTGTCTACATGGATTTAAACTTAAGATATGCACTGATATACATAAAACGTTAAGACGTGCACAAAATTTTACATCTTACATAGAAATAGACTGCTCGCTCCAAGCCACCCACCCACACATACTTACAGTGAATGGGCTTCCCGACTGAGCAAGAACAGATGACAGAATCTGAATAATAAGCTCTCCACATGGGCAAATTACAGTTCAAAATTAACTCGGAGTACCCACAAAATCAGTCCCTCTCAGTCGAGACAGATACCAGAACTAATGTCCATGTTGGCGTGTGGGTTGCTTTATCATCTCTCAGTATGAGCTACACAGGCACTCTTTATATGGTGCTCTCTGAACACATGGGCCAATTTACACAGATTTTAGATCAGTTTTGCAATTCTTCCGAATGGTAAAAGGATTTGGGACTGTCTGTCTGTCTGTCTGTCTTACAATTACATTCTTTATTTTTTACTCTGACGTGAAAAAAGACTTCCTCAACAAACAGCAGATCCCAGATCAGCACTCCATCATACATGTTAGCCGATGGTTGCCAGTGAGCATATGCTTTTATGAGAAGGTGTGCTAATATTGTTTATAATAAAAAATGATGAAGGTTTGCCTTCTAACGTTCAATTTAGCAGTCAAGGTCACAAACTGGACCTGAGATGTTAGTCTCAAGCTAAAAAAAGAAATCTCCATTAGCAGTACTTGACAGACAGATGGCAACTGTCCCCATGTGTCATCTTGAGCTGCCCTCTCGGTGCCTGATTAAAACTGTGATTTACATTTGGTTCAGAGCATGAAAAAATCCTCTCATGCTTCATATTCAGCCGAAGGGTTATTTATAATCGTATAGTGGCAGGGTTTTAATAGAGAATTTAGTGACAAAGTGGAGTTTTTTGCTACTCGACTAATGCCTTCCTATCACATGTTAAATTAGACAAGATTGGAAGCAGCAGGAATTTTAAAAGGCAGGCATGGCCGAGTGATGGGAGAATGTCGGGTTGACATCGCAGTAACCCTAGCACACATGCAAGTTATTCGGTAATGTTTTTCATATTCCCTAAAAAAATAATGGAGCTTTACTTGCATGTCAGGCCGTGAATGAATCATAAAAGCAATCGGGATTGTCATGAATCTTTATAAAATGCCTTCCCTGGCATTTCCTGTCAGTGTAAGTAGGCTGCTTTTAAAAATTTCAACAAATCTCAATGTCTACTATTTGTTCTCACATTAAGTTCTGACATAACCCCTGTCAGTTTTTCTTAACCCATAATGTAAAACAGGTGTACTGTTCAATCCTAAATCCTGTATTTCACATTTTGGACAATACAGCAGCACTCAAATGCTGAGACCGTACAATAAGGAGTAAAAAAAGAAAAACAGGAGGTATGCTAAACATTTATTTGTGTATATTTGCAGTGACAGACCTCATTTCTCTGTGCTGTTGTTGACAGACAGCTGCCACACCTGTGGGCACCAGATAAAGACAGTGAAGTGATACAGGCCAGCAGGCACAGCTGTACTGAGCTGATTCAACCCTGCTGAAACACACTTCATTCTTTCTGTAGGTTCTTTCTATTGCTAAGCTATTCTTATTGCATTTCCTTTGTGGCTGGGGACAACAGCACCGTGTTAAAAGACTCAGTGTCTTCATTTGACGCATTATTTTTTGTATTTAGTTTATTTTGTTTTGTTGTTCGCCCAATTAGGAGCTTGCAGCAGCCGCAGTGGTGTGAAATGCATACAAAAAGGAACATTTATTGAACAAGCAACATTCATCCAAAATTTAACAATCGCATAAGTAATGAGGGAACAGTAAATAAGGGTAGCAGGTCCTTGAGTCATGACCGGAGGCTTTGTATTGATAATATGAAGGAAATATGAGGATATTGTTATTTTAAAGAAATAGTTCACCCAAGAAGGTGAACTAAAAAAAAAAAAGAAGAAGAAGATTATAGCAGTTGTATGGATCACTAGTTTTCTGAATAGTTTTATGCTGCTTTTCAGTCTTTTTTTGTTTGTTTGTTTTGTTTTATTGACATTTCAGCATGACAGTTGTAATTAAAACCATTGCATTATTTTGCTGTTACAACAAAACATAGACCAGATCTATTTAAAATAGATGAAATTTTAAAATATACAAACATACATGTCAGAGCTCATTGTTTGTTATTGGATTACAATATTTCTTCTACTCTGAGAAAATGTATTATTATTATTTTTCTGTTGATACCACTGGAAATGTTTTTTAATCAAAGTTTAAGGTAATCCAAATTTAGCTACACTAATTTAAATACATTATTTCTATTTATATATTTTATAATATTTATTTTCCATTTTAAATTTTAAGAACTTTAATGGGTTTCACCATGAAAATAGCAAAAGAACCTTGCGTTAAAATAAACAAATTAAATAAACCAAAATTTATAATATAGAAATGATTAATATAAAAGCTGATATCCCATATTGCAAACTAATTTCTAATATCTTTGAAGCTTGAATTGTAATTGCATGAAAGAGCAAGTAGATTCTACTTGTTAGAAGGTTAGTTCTGTCACAGACACGTCAGGTTCCAACCTCCACCAATCACAGCGCACGCCATCCCCAGAGTACTGATCACCGCCACCTGCACCTCATCATTGCACTCATCAGCAGCACCATAAAGAGCACACACACACAGCACTCCATGTCCGGTCTTGTTCGCATATACTCATGTTAATGCTTATCTCAAGGACTCCTTGCTCCATACTTACCTGTCTCCAGCGTGTCTCCTTCCCTCTGTGTGCCTCGTCTCCTGTGTGTGAGTGCTCTACCCATCTCCAGCGATCTCCAAGCTCCAGCGTGTACATATCTGAAAAGGAAAAGGACAGTAACTATCTCCATTCTAATCATTAATTCATCTACCAGTGCATCTCTGCTTACCTGTTCACTGCCTGCCGCTCTACTGGTGTCAAATAAACTACAGTTACCTGTTTACATCTGTGTCTGCCTCCTGTGTACCGTAACAGAAGACCAGACCAACACCGCAGACCCAGTATGAGCCAGCCAGACCCCTTCCAAGCCCTGGTGGATGCGCTTCGGCGAACTCTGACCACCAATCCACCGCCATCATCTCCAGCCACTTCTCCCTCACCTGCGCCAGCTAACACCTCAGTCAGCACCACCGGCTCTCCTTCACCGCCGCTGTACGCCAGTCCCATGGCCAAACCGGCGCCCTACTCAGGATCGGCGGAGGATTGCAGTGGATTCCTGCTGCAATGCGAACTGGTCCTGGAGATGCAGCCGCACCTGTACCCGAGCGATACTTCAAAAATAGCCTTCCTCATCTCTCAGTTAAGTAGCAAAGCGTTGAAGTGGGCCGATTCCATCTGGTGTCCTACCCAGTGTTTATTTCCCACTTCCGGGAGGTGTTCGGGAAGCCGATTACAGATTCGTCTGCTGGTGAGAAACTCTACAATCTTAAACAAGGGTCAATGTCTATTTATGATTATGCTTTGCAATTCAGGACGCTTGCTGCTGTTAGCGGATGGAACGAACAAGCTCTGATTACCATATATCGTCAAGGATTGGAACCTCGGGTACGGCTGCATCTCGCTGCATACGAGGATTCCATCGGCCTCAAGAAATTAATCCAGCTATCTATCTGCTGTGCCACTCGTATGCAGGCATGCCTCCAAGAGCACCTGCACCAGCGAACACCTCAGTCAGGACCAGTCACTTCCCAACATGCTCCTCTGCCGGTCCGAACCCGTCAGCTCCCCAGAACCAGCCAACGAACCTATGGATGTAGAAAACTCACATTTAACCCCTTCTGAGCGCCATCGTCGGCTGACCCTGAACCTGTGTTTATATTGTGACGCTCCCGGGCATGCGATTGCGGCGTGCCCCACATGACCTCCTCGACCCATGGTGAGTGCCATCCCTTCTATTCAGAAAATGAAACCACTCACCACTGTCGTCAATCTTACTGCCACTGATATCTCCCTTACAGTGGTCTCCGGTGCCCTCTGCCGGCAGCTTCATCTCAAGACCTCTCCGTCTCCGACGGTCTACCAGATCAACTCCATAACTGGCAAGCCTCTCAGCCCTAAGCAGGTCCATACAGTGGCAGGACCTCTCAAGCTACAAGTCGGTTTACTACATCAAGAGGAATTACATCTGCTGGTTCTGGAGGATTCCACCGCTGACGTGGTTCTGGGGCGCCCCTGGTCGGAGCAGCATAATCCCACCATCTCCTGGAAGACGGGCGAAATCCTGAAGTGGGGCGACACCTGTTTCTCTCGTTGTCTGACTGAACTTCCTGTACCATGTACTCCACCTTCTGATCTCTCCCTCTGTGCAACATCCATCGAGAGCCCAGTTGAGAAACGCTCCATCGACATCCCAAGTGTTACGCCCCCTTCAGCGACGTCTTCTGCCCACAGAGGGCTTCCAAGCTGCCTCCACACCGGCCATGGGACTGTGCCATCGATCTGCTTCCGGGTGAACCAGTGCCAAAGGGTAAGATCTACCCGCTATCCATCCTGGAGTAGAAGGCCATGGAGGATTACATCAAGGAGGCCCTCGCTCAAGGATACATCCGGCCGTCTACTTCCTCTGCTGCTTCCAGCTTCTTCTTCATGGCTAAAAAGGACGGAGGCTTGCGGCCATGTATTGACTATCGCTCACTCAACAAAATCACTGTGAAATTCAGGTATCCCCTTCCTCTCATCCCAGCGGCCCTGGAACATCTCCGTGGTGCCATTTGTGTTTACGAAATTGGACCTCCGCAGCGTGTATAACCTCATCCGGATACGTGAGGGGGACGAGTGGAAGACTGCCTTCATTACTCCTGCTGGCCACTATGAATACCTTGTGATGCCGTATGGCCTGGTCAACGCCCCCTCCGTATTCCAGGACTTCATTCACGAGGTGCTCCGGGAGTTTCTCCATCGTTTCATCCTAGTATACATCGATACACTCATCTACTCCCGGAGCCAGGCCAAACATCGCCGACACGTTGCGGAGGTCCTCACACGCCTTCGTCAGTTTCATCTATTCCTCAAAGCAGAAAAGTGTTCCTTCCATCAACCCACAGTGTCATTCCTGGGATACATCATCGACCACAGTGGCATCTGGATGGACGAGAGGAAGGTGGAATCCATCACAAACTGGCCAGAACCCACTACCATCAAAGAGTTACAACGCTTCCTTGGATTTGCAAACTTCTACCGCCGGTTTATCAAAGATTACAGCTCCATCGCCCATCCACTCACCAGTCTCCTCAGAAATAAGCCCAAGTCTCTGTCCTGGAATCCAGCAGCCACCAACGCCTTCAATCGCCTCAAGGAAGCCTTCACCACCGCTCCCTTACTCGTCCACCCCGATCCAGAGCTGCCCTTCATCGTAGAGGTGGACGCCTCTACCACCGGAGTGGGAGCAGTGTTATCACAGCAGCAGGGGACGCCAAGTAGACTCCACCCATGCGCTTTCTTCTCCCGCAAGCTCAGCCCGGCGGAAGTCAACTACACCATCGGTGACAAGGAACTCCTTGCTGTGAAGCTTGCTCTGGAAGAGTGGAGGCATTGGTTGGAGGGAGCCAAACATGCGTTCCTGGTTCTGACAGATCACAAAAACCTAGAATATCTCCATTCTGCCAAAAGGTTAAATCCAAGACAAGCTCATTGGGCCATGTTCTTCTCCCGATTTAACTACACCATCTCCTACCGACCTGGTTCAAAGAACACAAAAGCAGACGCTCTCTCCCGTCTCCATGCTCCCAAAGAGAAAACGGACGAACCTGAGCCAATCATCCCGAGCTCACTCATAGTAAGCCCCATCACTTGGTTAGAGGAGACCATTCCCTCCTCCAATGCCTCCACGAACCCTCCGCCGGGCTGTCCACCTGGCTTGCTCTACATCACCCGGACACGACGCACTCCAACCATCCACTCAGCTCACACGTCACTAGGCACTGGTCACCCGGGGGTCAATGAAACCCTCTCGTTGCTGAAAGAACACTTCTGGTGGCCAGAGATGACAGCCGATGTCAGAAGGTACATGCAGGGCTGTCGGGAGTGCACCATCTCCAAAAGTCCTCGTCATCTGCCAGCTGGGAAACTCCTTCCTCTGTCCGTTCCCAACCGACCATGGTCACACCTAGGGGTGGATTTCATAACGGACCTTCCTGCTTCTGATGGAAATACCTGCATCCTAGTCATCATAGATCGTTTCTCCAAATCTTGTTGTCTCATTCCACTAAGAGGTTTACCCACTGCCATGGAAACAGCTGAAATGCTCTTCAACCACGTGTTCAGGTATTTCGGAATACCAGAGGACATTGTATCAGACAGAGGACCCCAGTTCATCTCTAGGATATGGAAAGCATTCCACTCACTCCTAGGTGTGGCCGTCAGCCTAACATCAGGGTACCATCCACAGTCGAACGGGCAGACGAAAAGGAAGGTCCAGGAGATTGGCCACTTCCTCCGTACCTTCTGTCATGAACACCAGGACTCTTGGAACCTGTTCCTGGGTTGGGCCGAGTACGCCCAGAACTCTCTCCGGCAGTCGACTACAGGACTCCCTCCATTCCAGTGCGTACTCGGCTACCAACCCCCACTGTTCCCCTGGACTGGGGAACCATCTAATGTTCCGGCAGTGGATTACTGGTTCCGAGAGAGCGAGAGGGTCTGGGACTCAGCTCACCACCAGCTGCAACGAGCCCTGCGCAGACGCAGGATGACAGCGGAACTGCGGTGCTCCAACACCCCTGTCTTCCAGCCCGGACAGAAGGTATGGCTGTCGACACGGGACATCAGACTGCGTCTGCCCTGCAAGAAGCTGAGTCCCAGGTTCATTGACCCATTTCCCATAATCAAGCAGATCAACCCGGTCACATACCAACTTCAACTGCCACAAGGGTACCGCATTCACTCTACTTTCCACGTCTCACTCCTCAAACCTTATCACCCTTCTGCTCTCTCCACAGGACCTGACGTGACTCCTGCCGAACCCCCCCTTCCACTCATCCTGGAAGACGGTGCAGCATACAAGGTCCATGAGATCTTGGACTCCCGGCGTCGTGGTGGTCAGCTGGAGTACTTGGTCGACTGGGAAGGATACGGCCCTGAGGAACGCTCCTGGGTTCCTAGAAACTACATCCTTGATCCCAGCTTACTTCAAACTTTCCATGACAGTCACCCTGATAGACCGGCACCGCGGGGAAGAGGACAACCACCACGGCGTCGGGGTCCTCGGCCCTCAGGAGCGGGCTGTGGGGGGGGGGGGGGGGTACTGTCACAGACACGTCAGGTTCCAACCTCCACCAATCACAGCGCACGCCATCCCCGGAGTACTGATCACCGCCACCTGCACCTCATCATTTCACTCATCAGCAGCACCATAAAGAGCACACACACACAGCACTCCATGTCTGGTCTCGTTCGCATATACTCACGTTAATGCTTACCTCAAGGACTCCTCGCTCCATACTTGCCTGTCTCCAGCGTGTCTCCTTCCCTCTGTGTGCCTCATCTCCTGTGTGTGAGTGCTCTACCCATCTCAAGCGATCTCCAAGCTCCAGCGTGTACATATCTGAAAAGGAAAAGGACAGTAACTATCTCCATTCTAATCATTCATTCATCTACCAGTGCATCTCTGCTTACCTGTTTACTGCCTGCCGCTCTACTGGTGTCAAATAAACTACAGTTACCTGTTTATATCTGTGTCTGCCTCCTGTGTACCATAACAAGTTTACCCTAAAATGAAAATTCTGTCATTGATTACTCACCCTCATGTCATTTCAAACCCGTAAGACATTTGTTCATCTTTTTGTTGAAATCTGAGAAAAAAATCTGAACTCTTTTTGTCCCTCCATTGACAGCTATGCAACTACCCCTCTGCCACTTCAAAAAGTTCATAAAGAGATTGTAAACCTAATCCATATGAATTTAATTGGTTTATTCCAAATGTTCTGAAGAGACTCGCTGGTAACACTTTACAATACGGGTGCACTAATATGTAGTATTTCATGCTTAACTAATGAACAGATAATCATGAGTTAATGTATGACTCAAGAAGAACTAAACCATTAATTAATGATTACTGCATCAGCAACTAACGAAGAGTCTACATGATTAACAGATTAAATAATATATGAATTGTTATTTATTATTGTAAAGTGTTACCGACTCGCTTTATGAACAGCTTGAATTTAGGCTTTTATTCACATTTAAACATTCATCAACTCACACATCAGCTGCGGTAAACGGAAGCTCAAGCATGTTCGCTTGATGTGCGAAAACCAATAAGGTTCATTCTTGTGTGTTATGCAGCATGTTTGAGCTTCTTCTGTGTCAAAGTATAGTTAAGCCTTTATGTTCACTAATCAATGTTTATATGTGAATAAAAGCCTAAATTAAATTTGTTCATCATATAAAGCGATCAAGTCTCTTCAGAAAATTAGGACTAAACCACTCAATTCATATGGAATAGTTTTACAATCTCTTTATGAACTATTTGAAGCATCAAAGTGTTAGTTTCATAGCTGACTATGGAGGGACAGAAATCTCTCAGATTTCATAAAAAATATCTTCATTTGTGTTCTGAAGATGAACGAAAGTCTTATGGGTTTGGAACAATATGAGGGTGAATAATTAATGACAGAATTTTCATTTTTTGGGGGTGTACTAACCCCCCTCATTTCCATAACCCTAAATTCTCTCTGGTTGTACTCTGTTTTTTTTTTTTTTTTTGTCAGTCATTATGAAATATGGGGAAATGGTCAGTGGCTGTTACTGGCCGTTAATGCATCTTGTGATCCTGCATAATGCATGTCTGGTAGCATAGGGAGATTTAACTAGAGAGTTGTCAAATATCACATGACAAGAGAATGTCATAACAGGCTGCTACATTTTCAACATGCATGAGGATTCAACATCTGCTTGAATCCTCTTTCATGACAATTATTGCTTACTGAAATTGCTTACTCAACCTTGGTTACTCTTTGAACTGAAGATCTAAATTCCACCTTTTCACCAGAATTTTTTTTTTTTTTTTTTTTTGCACCTCAGAAGTTTATAAGTAACAGTCTGGGAATGCTGAATATAAAGCAGATTTTAAGTACGCAGGAATGTACCTCTTGATGTTTAATGCCTGAAAAATGTCATGTTCTGGCCCTGTGATTTTGGTCAGATTGGACATTAGATGTTTCTCAGGTTCTGTAAAGTCTTTAGTGATGCAAACACTCTTCTTCTACTTCTAATTGTATCAATACTGAAATCTGTTGATTGATGTGCAATCTAAATGAACTATTTTATCCAATATTTTATGTATTTGTAATATTTTATGGTTGTTAATTATTAGGGAATTGTGCTGATTCCAGAAAGGTATTCTACTTTGTCCCTGATAGGCTGATCATTTTAGTAACATGCTAACATCAAACTTGGATTCAGTTGTGAGTCCTATTGGTGAGGCATGCAGAGTCGATGCCTGTGTAGTGGTGCGAGAGTGAGCGGTGTCTTTCTCGGATGCGTTGTAAGGCTCAGGCTCTGGGGCAATGGTTTGCACAGTCCTTGTTTCAGAAGTTGTATCTGTTAATATTATTTAATGGACCTGAGCTAACATGAACCAACAATGAAGAGTTATATTTTATTAACTCACGATACTGTAGCAAATGTATTGCCCATTGTTATTAGTAATGCATTAACTAACGTCACCATAAAATCAAAATTGACCATTCATTTTTTTATGGAACAGTACACTATTTATTTTGTTAATCATGTCAAATGTGACGGATGTGGTCTTTCTCCTCCACTCTGCGATGTGATTTGCCCTAACACTACAATGGCTCAGTCTCTGGTCGAAGAATAAATGCACAAACACAAATGCTGGTTTGGTGTATTTTTCCTCTTTACTGCAGGCTGAAAAATGAAATAAATCACCCTTTAGTGAATGTATTGCTGCAGGCTGAAAAATGACCCACAGCGTGCAGTACACATTGCAACTCTGTGTTGCGTCATAACAACATTAACAAAAATTTGCATCGCAACACACGATCACACTTTACATATAACAATAGTAATGATAAACAAAAACATACAAAAGACATACCTGAAAAATGAAATAAATCACCCTTTAGTGGATGTATTGCTGCAGGCTGAAAAATGACCTAAATAAAATGTAAAATAACATTAACCGTGGCCTTAGTATTGTTGACAAAAGGCCAAATAACTTATAAAATATATGTTAATAGTCAAATTAAATGATCAAAATATTACCCTAACTAAATCATAAACATAAAATGCTTAAAAACTCAACTTATTTTGCATTATAATCAAATATATTTAACTAAATTGAGACGGAGCATAAGCTTACCCACCCACAGCGTGCAGTACACATTGCAACTGCTGTGTTGCGTCATCTCCCGTCTTATCGAACATTTTTGCCTGCAGTTCTCAAACAACCCACATGAGGGCACCAGTAAAACATGAAATTAACCGCTGCTGAATTTATAAGAATTCACAATAAAACTAAATAAAATTCTAACTCTGTTACACAAACACATTAGATCGCAGCAATAGCAAACCACATATTAATCCAACTTTCACATTTAAGCATCTGTTCTTTCAACCATACCGGTTTACGTATTTTTCCCCCCCATATTCTACCACTTTCCCAAGTTCTGTAATTCATAGTGCTCCAGCTGTCTGCCAACCTCTCATGATATGTTTTCCTATCAAAATACTTGTTTGGAATCCATTCTCTCATATCTTCATGTCACAGTCGATACGGGTCTCCCAAGCTAGAGGCAAAATGATAAATGACGGCTTGATACGTCTTCAATAGAATCATGAAGCTTTTCCCAAAATTCTTGTATTTTGGGGAAAGGACCATAAAGCATGTATAAAATATCATTCCTCAAATCTACATGGCCAGTATTCTGCTGAATCTTTTAATTTATTGACATTACTCAAGAATTTTGAATTGTAGCCATTTTGTCCCTCAGCAAGTTGTAATATACCGATGCTTTGTGACTGAGTTATTTTTTTGAGGCTCATTCTTCAGCAGTCAGTGATGGAAATCACCTCCCACATATCAGCACTGGCTTGGTGAGAGGAGGTGGTGAATAGCGTTGGCTGTTTTATTCTGTGCTAAAGCGGCGTCTAGCACTGAGACATGTTTAGCTTACAGCTGCCAGGCCTGTTGCTTCGTTTGTCACGATAGGCTTGTTGATTGTGAAGTTTTCGCCTGCTTACATTCACACTGCGCTCATGAACGCCACCTCCTTAAGCCTCTGGGAGCTAAGGTTGGTAGGTTATGTCAAAGTGTGTGGGAACTATGTTGGACAAAGCATTTCCTTCCCCTTCAGATCACACACATTGACTCTCTACTGACTGAACTACACTAAGGCCTGTTCATACAGAAATCATTTTGATTATTCTGAAACCATAACACATTCTGAGAATGTCAAATTTTCACTCCTGCCAACTAAAAAGAGGCAAAACTCGTCTGATGTAACTTTTTTAAAGTTACATAAGATAGGTAGGGTAATAAATTAATACCCTACCTATCTTATGTAACTTTAAAAAAAAAACAGCTTTTCTAACTATAAACCAATTTGTTGTACTATGCTGGAATAAAGTTCACATAGGATTTTGGGAAATAACAGCTAACATATCCTATCGTTTAGGTTTGGGGTGGGGAAGACATTTATGTGACCCTGGACCACAAAACCAGTCATAAGTCGCACGGTATATTTGTTGCAATAGGCAACAATACAGATGGGTCAAAATTATCAATTTTTCTTTTATGCAAAAAATCATTAGAATATTAATTTAAAAATTCCATGAAGATATTTTGTAAATTTCCTACCATAAATATATCAAAATGTATTTTTGTGAGTGGATATGCATTGCTAAGGACTTCATTTGGACAAATTTAACGGCGATTTTCTCAATATTTTTATGCACCCTCAGATTCCAGATTTTTTAAATAGTTGTTTCTCAGCCAAATATTGTCCTATTCTAATAAACCATATGGAAAAAGTTAGTTACAGTAAAAAATAATGCATTAAAATATAACGCAATTAACGCACTTGCTCTGCCCCACAACTATGTAGTTCATCTGACATTTCATAGTTGATTGATGACAAATATGATGCAGGGCAACTATAGAATGCAATCAGAAAGACCATAAAATTAAAGATATGGGGGCAAACATGTCTATGTTCGAGAGCGATTCAAAAGTATAGAGCTGTCTGCTCTCTGTTCGCCTTTGCGGTACTTTTCTACTTTGAAGTCATAGCCTACATCTCATCGGTCTGTGTAATGGCACTTTAAGTTCAAGATGCCTGGAGAGAACCATTTATTTACTTCACTGCTGAACAAATCCAGCCGTTTGAATGAATCGAATGAATTAATGACTTAAAGGTGCAATATGTAATATTTTTGCAGTAAAATATCCAAAAACCACTAGGCCAGTGTTATATATTTTGTTCACTTGAGTACTTACAATATGCCAAATGTTTCCAACTATTTGTAAATCGTGAGAAAATTGCAATTTTAACCAAGGCTCCGGGACGTGTGAGGAGTCGCCTGTCAATTGCGTCATACCTGCGTTACCCCTCAGTCTGCCTTGGTTTCAGGTTTTGCCAACTATGGAAACACCAAAGACGCTTTAATATATATACATATACAATATATATATATATATATATATATATATATATATATATATATATATATATATATATATTACACGCTTTAATAGACAAGGGAACAACTGTTTTGATTTATAGATTTTTTTTATTTAAAATTTTAGATTTTTTTGTTATATAGCTCAGCACGTTTAGTCTTATTGTATTAATAAATGTTCTTGATTTTTTTGTGAGTATCATGCTTTACCATGCCTCCGAGAAAAAAACACTATTTTGTCAAATAGCTAACATAGCATAATTAGATGCAGCTTTATTTTTATTAACAGTAATACATAATTTTCTCCATCATACAATACGTTTTAAAATTAATAGCATACCTTTTATCAACACAAGCTATCCAATATTTAATATGATATTCTAAAATCGATCTAGCTTACTGCAGTGTGTCTCAAACAAGTGTCTCACAGCAGCCGCTGAGCGAACGCACAGAGTAACGTTATAACATTTTCAACACACTCAAATGTATCTAATTTGATAAACAGAGCTGTGTTACCTCCAAGCGGCAACCTCCCCCAGTTTCTCGTGAAGCCAATACGGAAGTGACTTAAACTGCTATTCATCGACTGAGTCCCATGTTAAATTGGCCAAGTTTACAGCAGAAAAAAACATGTTTACAGTCTGGTTCAAATTGTGTTTTTGATCTGTATAGCTAATTTTGCCCTTCATGACAACTCTGAGGGGGGTGAATTTTTTTATAACTCAACCGTTTAAATTATACTAGTAAGCCTTAAAGTTCTGCATAATTAAGGGAGTGGTCACTTGACTGACAGGTAGATTGGCGCTGCTGTCTGTGAACCGTCATGTTACCTCAGCAGCTAATTCCAGCCGCTGAATTTTTTCTCTCTCTTTTTTAATACAATTATAAAATATGGCTTGCTGCATTAATAGTCGAGACTGATGTGCGTCTAGATGTGCTCACATGCGGAACAGAACACACGTTGTTGGATCGGCATTGGTTAAAAGTTCCTGAGATTTACTACAATGACAATAGCAGGAGGATATAAAACTCTGACAGCACTGCTTGGATATTATAACTAAAACTGCTGCACTATTTTGAAAAATTATACTTTGGACACGGGCTCATTTGTTTGTTAGATACGATCACACACAGTTTTACAACATAAAGGCTGCTCAGATTTCGCCTGATTTTTCCCGAACCACATTACCTTCGTTTTTTTTACTATTTAAAACCAATTTTAAATCAGTAAAAGCTTCTTGAATTTTATTAAAACAGTCCTGTATCTTAGCATGCAGCCATTCAGCATATTAAAATGGTTTCTGAAGGATTGTGTGACAATGAATATGTAATGATGCTGAAAATTCAGCTTTGCCATTACAAGAATATTTTCGATCCAATAAATGCAGCCTTGAAGACCTTAAGAGTCTTCTTTCAAAAACATTAAAAAGTCTTACAGACCCCAAACTTTTGAATGGTCATGTATGCACATGCTTTATTGCTTTTTTGTTACTTTTAGTGTAACTATACTGTATATAAACTGTATACATTTATTTGTGGAGGTCTGGAGATAAAGTTAGAGTTAAAGGTATGGGTGAAATATGAAAGTATTTTAATATCTCAATTATTATATCTCATATATCTGAAACTTGACAAGGAATTCTCAGAACTGAGGTGAAATGTTATTGATGTTTCTGTGGTCAGGAGTAAATTTCACTACAGGTGTTTCTTTTATGAGACTAATTTGATTTATATGTTGACCTTGCCTGGCTGTGAACTGTATGCAGCAGTTCTATCATGCAAAGTGAAATGTGCTTTCCTGCCTACTCTACTTTGATTCAGAAAACTATGCAGAATTTTGAAAATGCTGATGTTTTGAAATGTTATAAAATTAGCAAGAGAAACTCTTATTCAGATCCCATTTCACCTCTTAACCTGTCAGCTTCTCAGATCAATTAATTGTCTGATTTGTCTCGTTTAATTTTGGAGATTACATTTTAAGTTGATACAAACTTTTTCTATCTCTTCAGATTTTCCTTTTAAATTAATTCATGGGGAAACAATTCAAAGAACCCAATCGCAACTTATAATGCATGTAATCAAACTGCAGCTAAATAATCAAACTGCAGTCACATGCAAATTTAAAAGTTTCTCACTTGATTTCTGTCTGACCATCTGTATATTGATTAACAGAAATTATCCTATATTTGCACTCATCAAGTATTCTCCACAGCAGACAATTTTCAATCAGACACAGTTGCACTCTTAAGGGATTTTTTTCCTAATCAACAAATCAGGCTCTGCTTGGCTACCTTTTTTTTTGTCTTAAATTAGATGCAAGCTGTAGGGGAAAAGTCAGAGATGCAACATCTGCATGTTTAGATTGAGGGGGGATTTACTATAAACAGTTCCCTTTCAAGGGAACTCGCGCTGCGTAATCGCTATAGGAACGCCTCTGCGTGATGTCGTCATGACGCACGTATGAAATCTGTCCAATAGGGAGACGGTACGTCATAGGCGGGTGACGTCACTGACCAGGAACTATAAAGCTGGCCCGAAAACACTCTCATTCAGCTTCTGTGTCATCAGCAAGCGCTATGTGTGATCTTGTCGGTCTTATTTATTGTTGTCTTCCTACCATCCAGGTCTGCTCTACCTCCACGTCGGGCACTACTGTTTTTTCCCGACCTCCACACCGAGGTGTCGAGGTCATGGAAGAGACCGCTGTCATCCCGTGTTTATTCACCTCAGACCTCCACCTACAGCAACGTGGTTGGTCTGAGAAGACACGGGTATGGGGTGTTGCCAAGAGCGGAAGAGACGCTTGCGAGCCATCTCTCTCCGCAGGTGGCATCATCCCTCAAAGCCCCGACGTTGCCCACTAAGCCCTTAAAAACTACATCATCACTAGTGGGCAAAGCGTACTCGGCAGCAGGTCAGGCTGCTGCATGCTTGCATACTATGAGTATTTTGCAAGCATACCAGGCTGATCTGCTAAACGACTTGGGTGAAAGCGATGAAGTGGGTGCGGATATGATCCATGAGTTGCGTCATTCAGCTGACTTAGCCCTCCGTGCCAACAAGGAGACGGCCACTCTTTTGACAGAGTAGAAAAGACTGTCAAATATATCTCAGTGGGTCCTGCACACAGTAGAAAAGGGGTATGCGATTCAGTTCAGAACACGCCCACTCCGATTCAACGGGGTCCTGCCCACAGTGGTGGGTCCCGAGCAGGCTCTGGTGATGGCACAAGGAGTAGAGACTCTCTTGCAAAAGGAGGCTATAGAAAGGGTTCCTCCTCCCAGCAGGGAGTCAGGGTTTTACAGCCGCTATTTCATTGTGCCAAAGAAAGACGGGGGATTGCGTCCGATTTTAGATCTTCGTCAGTTAAATCGAACAGTAGCAAGGCTCAAGTTCAAAATGCTGACAGTAAATCATATCGTGTCACAAATCAGATCCGAGGACTGGTTTGTGACGATAGATCTAAAAGACACATACTTCCATGTATCAATCCTCCCGCAACACAGGAAGTTCCTAAGGTTTGCTTTCGGGGGCGAAGCATTCTAATATCGGGTTCTTCCCTGTCACCCCGCACCTTCACCAAATGTGTAGACGCGGCTCTGATGCACTTGCGTATGCATGGTGTGGGATTCGGTGATTATGCGCGCCCGTCTATCTCCGGCTCGCATAACATCGATTCTCTCGACCATCTCAGACATAAAGCTAGGCCAGTCACTCACTGTCAAACAGGGCAGAGTTTCCCAAAAGCATCGTAAGCTTGAAACCAATGGAGCTACGATCAATTTAGGCTTACAATGCTTTTCTGAAACGCTACCCAGTTCCAGAGACTGTTAGGTCTTATGGCAGTAGCATCCAACATGATACCCTTTGGCCTGCTGAACATGAGACCACTGCAGTGGTGGCTCAAAACCAAGGGGTTCTCACCGAAGGGGAATCTTTTTCGTATAATCAGAGTCACACGGCGATGCTTACATGCTCTAGTTATATGGAAGCAACCTTGGTTTCTGTCCCAGGGACCAGTGTTGGGAGCTCTCAGTCGTTGCGTCACGCTAACAACAGATGCATCCCTCACGGGCTGGGGGCGATCACGAGTGGTCGCTCGACTCGAGGTCTGTCACAGAACCATCATCTTTCGTGGCATATAAATTGCCTGGAGATGTTGGCGGTGTTCCTAGCATTGAAACACTTCCTCCCAGACCTCAGGGACCATCATGTGCTAGTTCGATCAGACAACACATTGGTGGTCTCATATATAAATCACCAGGGGGGTCTGAGATTGTGCCTGTTATACAAACTGGCGAATCAGATCCTCCTGTGGTCCCAGGGGAAACTGCTCTCCCTCAGGGCAGTATACATCTCTGGGTACCTCAATGTGGGAGCGGACATCCTGTTGAGGCAGGGGCCGAGGCCTGGGGAGTGGAGATTTCACCCAGAGGTGGTGAAGCTCCTATGGGAGAACTACGGCGAAGCCCAAGTGGATCTGTTTGCGTCTCGAGAGACAACTCACTGTCCACTGTGGTTCTCAGTGTCAAACCCAGCACCTCTTGGGCTGGATGCTATGGTACAGCCGTGGCCGAGGCTACCACTGTACGCATTTCCCCCACTGCTCCCGGGAGTTCTGGAGAGAGTACGCCAGGACGGGGCCCATCTGTTATTAGTAACCTCGTTCTGGCCGGCCCGAGTATGGTTCTCGGACCTGGTATTCCTTCTGGATGGTTCTCTGATGGAGATTCCGATCAGGAGGGACCTTCTCTCTCAGGCGAGTGGGTCGATTCTTCACCCCCGCCCAGAGTTATGGAAGCTGTGGGCATGGCCTCTGAGGGGGCACAGCTCATAAGCTCCAGTCTCTCAACTGAGGTTGTTGAGACCATTCTCGAATCCAGAGCTCCCTCCACGAGGAAACTTTACTCGTTGAATTGGAGATTTTTCACTTCATGGTGTGAAAACATGTGGATCCCATGGTGTGGGATCCAGTTAACTGCCCTGTTACCGCGGTGCTGGAGTTTCTGCAGGAAAGATTTTCTACAGGGTTATCCCCCTCCACATTAAAAGTGTATGTGGCAGCCTTAGCTGCTTGCCACACTCCTTTGAGTGGGGTATCTTTGGGGAGACACCCACTTATTACTCATTTCCTCCGTGGTACTTTGAGGCTTTGCAAGGCCTTTCTATGGCTCCCTTCGAGGCCATCGAAGAGGTGCCAGAAAAATTTCTAACACTAAAGACAGTGTTTTTGCTCACTATTACGTCTCTCAAGAGAATTGGAGACATTCAGGCCCTGTCGTTATCTCCATCGTGCCTCGAATTTGTGCCTGGCAATGTTAAGGCTATCCTTCATCCCAGACCGGGATACATACCTAAGGTCCTCACTAATCCTGTGAGACCTATTGTGCTGCAGGTCTTCTGTCCTCCTCCATTTACGTCCTTGGACCAGGAAAAGCTAAATCTGCTGTGCCCGGTTAGGGCGCTGGATGCATATGTCCACAGAGCTGCCATGTGGAGAAAAGCGAATAAGCTATTTGTATGTTTCGGGGCACCTAGGAAGGGTCTCCCCGCATCCAAGCAGAGAATGAGCAAGTGGGTGGTCGAGGCCATCTCACTTGCTTATGAGTCAGTTGGACAGCCTTCACCATTGGCTGTTAGGGCTCATTCGACTAGTAGTATGGCTGCCTCTAAGGCTTTAATTTCGGGGGTATCCCTACAAGATGTTTGTGATGCGGCAGGCTGATCCTCACCACATACATTCGTGAGGTTTTATGAATTAGACCTCGGCTCCACTCCAGGGGCGCAAGTGCTACTGTGAGTTGTGCACTTCGGCTACACACGGACAGTCACTTGCTCATATGACGACGTTTGAATTGTCGTTCCCATATCAATTATAAAAGGGAAAGGGAACGTCTCGGTTATGTATATAACCTTAGTTCCCTGAATAGGGAACAAGACGCTGCGTCGCCTTGCCATACTCCTGGCATGCCCGTAAGCGACTTGCTCCAGTATTTCAGAAGCTGAATGAGACTGTTTTCGGGCTGGCTTTATAGTTCCTGGTCAGTGACGTCACCCGCCTATGACGTACTGTCTGCCTATTGGACAGATTTCATACGTGCTTCATGACGACATCACGCAGAGGTGTTCCCATAGCGATTACGCAGCGTCTAGTTCCCTATTCAGGGAACTAAGGTTATATACATAACTGAGATGTTTATGTGTTATTTTAGCACCCAATTCACTATAGGGCTGCCCCCGACCAAACTTTTTTAGTCAACTGATAGTCATAAAATAGTTTGAGTTTCAGGGTTCAGAAAGAATGGATGTCATGCAGTAAACATAATTGCTGTACTAATTTAGCTTTCACACTCCACACAAACACTTGAATATGTCTAATAGATCACATTTGTCTAGGTAAACATTAGAGCAAGTGGCCATGTAAAGTAGAAAAACATAGGTTATTGTTTATGTTTTAAATGATAAGCAATGTTTAAGGTTGATGAATGATTGGCGAATGTTTGGAATTCCTGCTAGACAATTACCACATGGACCAGCGTGACTTTTCCTGTGGAGTTGTTGTTGTTTTTTTTGTTTTGTTTTTTTCTGCGACCAACCAGCTAATTAAAATTTGGTCAACCAAGCCTCTTCTCTTCAACTAATGTTTGGTTGACTATTAAGGGCAGGAATTATACAAATCAGGTAAATAATTTGTGCTTAACATAAATTTTCAGATCTTTTGGGATGCTAGTTAGCGGAGGATGCAGCAGACTACCACAATCTGCCATACTTCGACTTTTTGCACTGAAATACTGACGCTGCAGACTGAATTTAACCTATTAATCTGTGGAGAATTGACTCTTTTGCAACTTTTTAATATTTTGGAAAATTAAAACAACTCTGCTGTTTTCTATTAGTTCTTTTATCACCTGTCATTAGTTCTAGAAAATCAAATGTATTGAAACTGTTTCGGCATTGTAATCAACATCAGCAACACTTTATAAAGTTCTTCATTGATTTCAGGCACTTCATTATGGATGAGCTGTAGATAAGCACTCTTGGCATTAGATAGAATCAATTAGCCTTGTTTTCAGCAAATAAAACCATTCTGAGCTTAAAAGCACCAGAGTGTTTGTTCCAGTAATGGAATGGCCAGTGAATCTGTTTGTGAGACAAACTTAAAAAAAAAAAAAAAGTTACATTTAATTAAAATTGACTCTTGAGGAGTTCATGCTTTCATTTGAAACTCACATGGGTTGCTGCTGCTATCGAGTGACATTTTCTTACCTCCTTGACTAGTGGATGTTTATTTATCAGGGGCATTTTAAAGGACTTTAGCATTTTCTTAAAAGCTTTACTTTTGTTCTTATCAAAGAAACTGTCAGCATCTGTTACTGGTTTACTTTTTATTTAGTTTCAACTGTGCAGGAAAAACTTTGCTTTACCTTTTGACTTATTTTTTTTTTAAAAAGCGATGGCCCTTTGTTTTGTCTTAAAATGGAACTTAGACATTCCACTGGGCATTTTAAATGTACATTTCTGACCTGTAGAAACCTAGTATCACATTTCCCTGGAATGGAATCCTGCACGATAGGAAGTACGCTTTTTATAAAAGTGCTTAAGAACTTCAAACTGAAATTTTATTTGCTGATGATTGGGTAAAAAAAAATGTTTAGGTTAAAATGTTTAATTGCACTCAAAGATTGCAATCAGTACTTATAATTTAACACTAAAGCTCACATTATCCAGATGATTACAGTAGAAAATCATTTTGCATCCTTGTGCTACAGATGGCATTGCTTTAAACACACCTGGGGTATTCTGTCTGATTTTATCAATAATTAAAGCCATGTGTTTTACATCTAAATTACATTGAGTAAAATTAATATGGACATTGCAAAATAACCGCATTTTCCAAATAATTTCATAAGCTTTTACAGGAGAATAAGGGTAGGCATGGCTGTTAAAATTTAAGGGGTATACGGTTACTGCGTATATTTCTGAAAGCGGATCAGAAAGAACATACCCAGCTTTGCGACTGAATGACTCGCTCTTAAAGACGCTAATCTTTGCCACCATCTACTGGCGTAATAATGTAACTTTTGTTGCAGTTCATGGTCAGGGATTTTTTTTTTCCAGCGGAAGGAAGGCTTTTAAGGATTTTACTTCATGAAAGTTGCATTGATACATATTTTTTGGCTTTAATATTTGTATTGTGTGGTAACCTTTTTATAAAAGCAACAAGCCACAAGAAGCCGTGGTTTACATTGAATTTATAACAGTTGATAGGCACGGCACAGAGTGGAATTCATTGTAAACCATGGCTTCTTGGGGCTTATTGCTTTAATTTATACATTGTTCACAGAAAGTTCTTTTCTGAAATGCTTTCGTTGACATTTTCTAAATGTTCTTACTTGTTACAGAATGTTCAGAGAACATTAAAAATTAATGTTCCTATAATGTTCCCTAGAATGTCCCCAAAATGTTTTTACGCTGTTTTAAATACTGGACATTATCAAAGTTCATAAAACATTCAGAAATATCATTTTCATAACTTAATGGGAAATGCAAAATTTACTCTGAATAATGAAGTCTGTAGATAAGCATATTCATCAAATGCTTACCCAGCAAGCAATAATATATTCTGTCTATTATTACATCAAATAGCTAATAAAATGTACTTCAAACAGTAACTTTGTGTTTAAAGTTCTTTTTTAACGTCATAGATATAATGATTATGATTGTGCCTGCAGGCTAATTATGATGCAAGGTTAAAATGCATGATGTCATGTTGAAAATGCTTTTAAATTAAAGGTTTGACCATCAAATGAATAAAGAGCAAAATGCTCTGTCTATCTTTGAATAACAATGTGCACTTCATATACGATAATGTGTCTTCTGCATTCTCTACATGCTTTATGCTTTTGTCTGTGATGAAAATGGTTTGGAAATGAGCACCAGACATTAATTCTTGTCTGCAAAATAGCCTTGTAGAGTTAAAAATTAAAATATGTTTTATAACTGTGTGGTATGTTTGAGAGTTAAGAACATTTAATGAAGTGGACATGGTCTTATCTGTTCATTCACTGGACAGCATATGAGGCCCACTCAGCTCTATGGACAATATATCTTCACAGACAAGCTTCTCGTTACATTTCCAGCCAACGGTTCATGCAAAGCAATTTCAATATTTGAGAGTTAGGACCTTCAGATAAGGTTTGCACGTTATGCAGATTATATGGAATAACATATTAGATCTCAGTTGAATCATGGCCACAGAAGGCAACCCATGAATCAGTAATTCTATTGTGCAGAAAAATTGTTTATGTAATAGTACACATTAATTAAGAATTTTTCACTGTCTAACAGTAAGCATGTTTTGCAAAATAACGTGTATAGGTTGACTGTTGACACTTTAGAGCATTCATCAAAAAATGTCTTCCTGTTTTAAAGGTGCCCTAGATTGTTTTTTTACAAGATGTAATATAAGTCCTAGGTGTCCCCTGAATGTGTCTGTGAAGTTTCAGCTCAAAATACCCCATAGATTTTTTTTAATTCATTTTTTTAGCTGCCTATTTTGGGGCATCATTAACTATGCACTGATTTTTTCAGCACGGCCCCTTTAAGAGATGCGCTCTCTCTGCCCCACGAGCTCTCGACTATAATACAGTGCATTTACAAAGTTCACACAGCTAATATAACCCTCAAATGGATCTTTACAAGATGTTCGTCATGCATGCTGTATGCATGCTTCAAATTATGTGAGTAAAGTATTTATTTAGATGGTTACGTTTGATTCTGTGTGAGTTTGAGGCTATGCTCTGTGGCTAAAGCTAACATTACACACTGTTGGAGAGATTTATAAAGAATGAAGTTGTGTTTATGCATTATACAGACTGCAAGTGTTTAAAAATGAAAATAGCAACGACTCTCGTCTCCGTTAATACAGTAAGAAACGATGGTAACTTTAACCACATTTAACAGTATATTAGCAACATGCTAATGAAACATTTAGAAAGACAATTTACAAATATCACTAAAAATATCATGATATCATGCATCATGTCAGTTATTATTGCTCCATCTGCCATTTTTCGCTGTTGTTCTTGCTTGCTTACCTTATCTGTGCACAGATCCAGCCGTTAATACTGCCTTTCCTTGTCTAATGCGTTGAATGGGCTGGCATTATGCAAATATTGGGGCGTACATATTAATGATCCCGACTGTTACGTAACAGTCGGTGTTATGTTGAGATCCGAGTGTTTTCCGGAAGTCTTTTAAACAAATGAGATTTACATAAGAAGGAGGAAACAATGGGGTTTGAAACTCAATGTATGTCTTTTCCATGTACTGAACTCTTGTTATTCAGCTATGCCGAGGTAAATTCAAATTCTGATTCTAGGGCACCTTTAAATAATAGACATGATTTAAAGAAACAGTTGACCTGAACATTAAATTCCTTCATTCTTTACTCATCCTCATGTTGTTCTAAATCTGTATTGAAATCCAGAGAAACAATGATGTTCTATCATTCTTTTGAACCAGATCTTCAGTGTATGTCATGAAATAGACTGTTGTGGTTCTCGAATTCAACTTGCTTGCTACTTGCTATTTGCTCAGTGATTAACAACATTTATGAAGTAGTTAAAGGGTTAGTTCACCCAAAAATGAAAATTATCTCATACTCACTCTCATGTTGTTCCACACCTGTAAGACCTTTGTTCATCTTGGAACACAAATTAAGATATATATTTTTTTATGAAATCCGAGAGCTCTCTGACTCCTCAATAGACAGCAATTTAACCATCACTTTCAAGGTCCAGAAAGGTAAAAAATGACCGTGATTTTAAAGGTAAAAGACTGTAAAAATGCTGCGGTGAAAAACTGTCAATTGGTTTACAGAAAGTTTCCGTACTATATACGGTGAATAACTGTAATAGATCTAACGGTACATTTAATGTAATTTTACGGTAAAATACCGTTAAATTCACAGTTTTTGAAAGTGAAAAATAACAATTCATTGTAAAAATGTACAGTAAAAAAACGTAAATTGACATTCCCACAATTCCCTGCGTGACACTTCACATTTGATATATTTTCATTGAAATAACTCTGTTTCTTCTTAGTTTTTCTCATTTTTTTCTAATCAGTTATGTACATTAGGGTTTTATGTTACCTCTAATGTTGTTAAATTAATGTTTATTGCATTTTTAAAATTTCATGCATGTTACCATGATGGTGTTTATTGTGTGTGTGAATGACACTGTGTGCTCCTTCTATATGTTAGTATTGTTCGTCTCAGCTTGTGGAAAATCTGCTTGTGATGAACTTTGATTCATCATGTGACTCTTATCACCACTGTGTTTGGTGACTGACAGTGTATTATAAAGGTACAAAACAGATATTAGTACTTCATTAGGTTGGTAAATTAACATTATATCAGTTAATTAAATACGCTATTTTACCTTAAATTTAACAGATTTTTTTTTTTACGTTGCTACTGTATTTTTTACGGTAAAGTTCTGGCAACCACAGCTGCCGGTTTTTTACCGTAAATTTTACTGGGATTTTTTTTACAGTGTACTAAAGACATTTATAATAAGTGATAATAAGTAATAAGTGAATTTATTTCACACTAAGCTATATCCTCACACTATTGGTTATTTTAAGAACTGTTGACTGCAAGATTCTCTGGGGAACCTAAAATTGTTCTTATATGGCATCGCTATGCTAAACCCCCTTTTGGAAACTTAATTTTTAAGAGTGGAGTGTTTTTGGTTTATGGTTTTGGTTTGGGATGACATGAGTGTGAGAAAATAATGACAGAATTTTTATTTTTGGGTGATCTATGCTTTTTAAATGGAAATAAAAATGGGTTCCCCATCCATTCCAGTGCCATGTCTCATGATTTTCTTACACAATCTGTGATGGTATACTTTATAAATACATATTTCACTCAATACCCTTCTTGACTGAAAGTTTAACAGCAGTTTACTTTTCTGTAGTCATCTCAACTCCTTATTCTCTATTAACTGCTTTGAAATTGCTGCAGTTGAAGAAGGTATTGAGGTACAGAAGGAAGACTGCAGTTTGTTGTTTGTTGCTGAGACATCAACTCTATAATATATCTCTCCAATATATAGCAAATAAGTTTTATATTTAGTGCAGTGAATCCAGCTGCAGCAGACCTTGAACGTAACAGCCAGACAAAATAGAAACCGAAGACTGTACACTACCAATCATGCTTCAGTAAATGATTCAGAGCATCGCTAAGATACAGCTCTGGAAATGAACAATTTATTGGCGTAATAGGGCTTCACCCATCCACATCTAAAAATGTGAATCATTTGCTGTGGCATGTTGTTAGGTAGTTTCATTAGTTCCCGAACAACAAGCATTGCTTTCCCATTCAAATGTACAAGAACCTGGGTCTCATTTTCATGCCTAGTTTGAATAATCAACAGCATATTCAGCTTTGCATATGCAATCGACGTTTAATGAGTAACAGTACTAAAAATAACAACCGTCCCATCAGCATAATATTACAACGGTGCGCCTTGCATTTAACTGTTGTCTCGCTGTGAGATTTTTCAGTGGAGGTAATATGCAATTGTAAATGCAGTATCAGTGATCATTTTCATTTAATGGAATTGTTCTTGGCATAATTTCAAAACACTTGATTGTATGGAAATATTAAATTGATTGTTGACCATAACTGTACAAATTGTTGACCATAGCTGTACAAAATAGCAACTGTATTCATTATGGCATTCACAGGGGTGTCACTTGGGTATGGTGGCTGCAATACCTTGCCTGCCTGGTCACGTCAATGCAAATCAATATTTTTATTGCAAGGTTAACGGAGTTATATTACTACGTGTAACATATAATTTGCAATTGTTTAATAAAAGAGAAAAGCAAGTAAATTAAAGAGATCTGGTTGTGATATTCATGTCACATGAATTAAACAACGTGTCTATTTACAACGTGATTTTGCAGTCTAGAGTACTGTAGCCAATCACAGGCATTTCTGTTGGAAAATAATGACCAATCAGAGGCGTTTAAGTTACCAGTAGTGAGAATCCCCTCAGTATTGCTCAAAATGCTGAATGAGTTTATGTTTAGCGCAAGTTTTACACGCACACAAATCCTCCCGTTACAAAGCTGAGACACAATGTAAATAAAACAGTCATTGTGAAATTTAGTCAGAAATTTAGAATGTGTTTTTGTACTCAATGAGTTTGCACTGAACTGACTGACAGCTTCGGTGATTATAAAGAAAGAGCTCTCTACTCGTTGTCTGTGTAATTTCATTCGCAATTTGAAGAAAAGTTTTTGTTTTCATGAGACTTTGTGACCTTTCCTACAAATATATAGTGTACTTAAAACATACAAAAAGTGACAAAAATTTATATATATATATATATATATATATATATATATATATATATATATATATATATATATATATATATTTAATGTTGTATATTTTGTTATAATAGTGAATTGATCATCTCTAAAAAATAAATTCAAAAGCAAAATGAGTAAAAAGACAAAAAAAAAAAAAGGGTGGAAATGGCCAATGAACCAATAAGTACTCCTCTGCAGCCATCTACTGGTTATAGTGGTAATTTTAATGTCTTTCTTTTTTCTTTTTCAAATAAAAGTGTTTGTATTCCACCAAGTCTTAGTTTCCTACATCGTGAAACTTTTAGTTTAACAAACGTGGACAACCTTTGATGGATGAACAAAAAATTTGTTTGGTCATCACATTAAAAATAACATTTAAATTGGGTAATTTTCAGACTTTTGAGATTTGAAGTGCTGAAAATGTTTTTGTGAAGTACTTGAAAGTCCTTGAAAAGCCCTTCATTCTTAAAACAGTTGTCTATAACTTTCGAATTTGATGGGTTACTTATGATCAAAGCTATATGTGATTCATCTTTGGACATACACACACACGCAAACACTTTGTCAAGTTGAGGGAGTAAGAGTTTGCCAAACCTTGGCTTTTGGTGAATTGATGTCATTGGGGATTTAGTCAATGTAAAAAGGTAAAGCACAGATTAGTTTTCCTATCTGGTACAATTTTGATCTGATACAATTAATCAATATTATATGCTCTGTTATTTTTAACAACTTAAATAGTAGACATACTGTACCTGACAACTGAAAAAAAGAATCAATTTCTCTTCACAAACAATGCACTTTTCTCATAACTGGTCCTTTACATCTGGTTTGTGTCCAATATTTTTCAAATTACAAGGGAAGAAAGGTGGCAATTGGTGATAAATACAGGATTAGTTGTGTCAGAGTGGAGCGGCAGTCAGTCTTTTTTTTTCTTTTTTCTTTTCTTTCTCTCAATTCATATCGTTTTGGACCAAGGCCACATTGTTCTTTCTCCAATCAAGCACTTCCTCTGTGTAATGAGGTGTGAAGAGACCGTAAATGTTTGGTAGTTCCATGTGCTGTTCAGATCAGAAGATTTCCAATAATATTAATGTAATCAACATCAGATATTCCTGTCTAATATTAAGTTACATCTGGTACTTCTTATATAGCCTGGAGAAGTATTATGTTTTTGCATAATCTGCTGCTCAGATCCACACTAATATTACTTTTAGTAAAGTAGACTTTTATAACTTAATGAAAGCTGACATAACTTTTAAGAGTGACTAGTACTGAGTCATATCCTCATATAAGAGCAAATGGATAGTTTCTCCGGGTATTATAGACATCCTTGATTTAATTGAAAAGGCTTGACAAGTGCAGACTGAAATGAAATTGGTTTAAGAATGTTAAATAACATACTTAATGCAAAACATACAACTAACTCTTGTCTATCTCTTATTTTCAGATTCTCTTGTCATAAGGGCTCAAACCTCAAAACAGCAACATTAATGTAAAAGATCCAGTTGACAGAGTGAGAGATCTAACAATCCGAAAGTTAAGCTTTAATTAGACTTGCTGTTCACCAAAGTTCTGACATCTTTTGTTACAAACCTTTCCTTTTGACAAAGAAATATCTGCTTGACATTATGATTCGAGTAATTAGCAATATGCCGCTTTAAACGAATAGAGATGATCAAAAAGATTCTCTTAAAGGCATTTATCTGTCATATTTATTCAAGCTTGAAATATTACCAGACTATTTCATACTTATGTTGCAGACTCACTCACACTGCTGAACATGTGAAAATTATATGTGCTCCCCAGCATCATGTGGGCGATTTATCTATTGTGGTCTATGGAGAAGCAATTACAGTGATTTACTACAGACACTGATTAAGCCTAATTGAGCATTATGACATGCTATCAGGGGAGTGTTAATTAGAGGTTGTCATCATGGCATGATGTGAAATCAAAAACTGAGCTCTTCTAACTGGTGCAGTGACTAAAACATGGCTTTGAACCCAGCTAGTGATCAAATTTTCAAATTGGGATTTTACATTTTAAATGTGGGCATATTTATGTGTTTTAAATGTTTATAGTTTTTTATAGTAATTTTTACATTTGAATGTGTATTTTATATATCAAGCTAACCTTGATTGAAAAGATAATTCTAAAGGATCGTTCACACCAAGAATGCTAACTATATAGATAATTAAAACAATAACTATATTAGAGTACACCCCAGTGGACTATATCTGTCACAATTTCCTCTGTCTTGTGTGTTTTGTGTTCAAGGACTTTTGTTGTGTTTCTAGTTTCCTGTGATTAGTTCCTGTTTCCTTTGCTGCCTAGTTACACTTATTAGTTTCCATAGTTACCCTTGTTAGTCACCATGACAACTCATTACCTACACCTGTTCCTTGTTAAGCTGGGCACACATTTAACGACTAGCTAAAACATTCTAAGACTGTGCTCAACATACAAGCGATTGTTTCCTGCGACCGAAGCAGATTTATATACTTACACGCGGAATTTGAACACCGACTGTAATCGCAGACTGAACGCAACTGTCTCCGATCAGTCGTAAGTATCAATTTACATTCATAATCAGCCTTACAATCGTTAAGTGTGTGCGCGGCTTTAACCTCTTGTTCGCATATATACCCCTGTGTTTCAGTCTTTGTTAGTCAGTCGTCGTCCTTACACCTGATTGTAAGGCTGTTGCATCTCTTGTTTCCACTCTATTATTCTCATCTTCCTTGTATTGTTTTCTTGTTTGAATTCTTGTCGTCTGCTTTCTCATTTTAGATTATCTTTGTGTTTTTTTTGTTAATAAATACTGCTTGCACATAGATCCTTGCCTCTCCTCTTCAGTGCAGACTGTGACAATATCTTTGTTTATTCTCAGCACACTACAGTTCTGTCATCTGGCGCTTTAAATGCTCAAGCTCTTTAAAGCAGGATGGATTCTGATTGGCTGTCAATGTTTTTATCGTTAATCATTAGGGGGAAAAAAGAGTTCTGAAAGTGATTCCAATGATATTGTTTCTCTGGGCTGTTGTAGTTGTGGACCCTTTTTTTTAATATTTAAAATGATTTTTTTTTTTTTTTTGAAATACACAAATCAGGCATACTGCAACTTTATGATTACCTTCCTAATATTATGTTGGTCCTCCATTTGCTGCCAAAACAGGCATGGACTCCACTAGACCCCTGAAGGTGTGCTGTGGTATCTGGCACCAAGATGTTAGCAGCAGATCCTTTAAGTCCTGTAAGTTGTGAGGTGGAGCCTCCATGGATCAGAGTTGTTTGTTCAGCACATCCCACAGATGCTCCATTGGATTGAGATCTGGGGAATTTGGAGGCCAAGTCAACACCTCAAACTCGTTGTTGTGCTCCTCAAACCATTCCTGAACCATTTTTGCTTTGTGGTAAGATGCATTATCCTGCTGAAAGAGGCCAAAGCCAGCAGGGAATACCGTTTCCATGAAAGGATGTACATGGTCTGCAACAATGCTTAGGTAGGTGGTACATGTCAATGTAACATCCACTTGGATGGCAGGACCCAAGGTTTCGCCAGCTTGCCTTCTTCCCATAGTGCATCCTGGTGCCATGTGTTCCCCAGGTAAGAGACGCGCATGCACCCAACCATCCATGTGATGGCCACAAGGGCAAGCTTTTTTTCAGAGTCATGAGCGCCCATGACCCTGTCACCGGTTCACCACTGCTCCTTCCTTGGCCCACTTTTGATAGATACTGACCACTGCAGACAGGAAATACCCCACAAGATCTGCAGTTTTGGAGATGCTCTGACCCAGTTGTCTAGCCATCACAATTTGGCTCTTGTCAAACTCCCTCAAATTCTTACGCTTGCCCATTTTTCCTGCTTCTAACACATCAACTTTGAGGACAAAATGTTCACTTGCTGCCTAATATATCCCACCCACTAACAGGTGCTGTGATGAAGAGATAATTAGTGTTATTCACTTCACTGTTATGCCTGATTGGTGTATAGCTTCATCATTATGGTTATCGTTTTTAATGTGAACGGGCCTTAATAATGCTAGTGGACCTGCTTGGTTTGTTAACTTTGTTGATTCTCAATAATGCCATTGTTTCACCATATAAATACATGCTACATTACGTAATGTTTTATGATCTATTTCAACATGCTCCTTTTGGTTCATTTCTAAAAAAAAAATTTTTTTTTCTGACAACTTTATATTAAACCCTATAAAAGAAGTTTCACATTAACCTTTAATTTTTCTCTAAATGTTAGTCCAAAAATAATCCTGCTAGGTTCCTACTCAAATATTTTGCACTGAAATAAAAGATTTGATTAATGATGCATGAGTTTCAAACAGTACAGCCCCCTTCACTGGACCATCATAGGAGAAATCTAATATTGAACACATGGTAACAAATTTAAGATATTGGGCAGTAAACAATGACTATGCCTCTAGCACCTCCATATTAGTAAGGAACTGTCAAAAAGCACATCAATTATTGATTTATACTTTACTTTTGGACCTCGTCGCAACTAAAGAAAAGGTTTGTTTGGTAATTTATCACGCTTCTTGATGATTTATTTCTGGGGAGTACATTTTGGTCTGTGAGTGGTGAACAGAAGATGTTATTTTGGCAACTGTGTCTAACTATGTATAACTGTTTCATTTTGTGGGAGTCCTGTCAATGAGCCATAAAAGATCAACATATGTGTCTTGCAAATTTACAGACATAACAGCAGTAGTTAGTAGCAACGGTGTTGATTCAGATGTTTTAAAGCTCTCTGTAGTTTATTTATGCCCTATGAGTCATGTTTCAAAAAACAAACCTACCAATTTAAATATGATGGTTGTGTTTCATCTTTGATCGATCTATAGATGGATTACTGTTCTCTATCCGCATACAAATTTTGGAGCACTTGTTCTTTCGGCTGCTGAGAGGATCCTGAGGCACATTGTTGTTACTGGATGGGTCTGGCCAACAGTACGTCAGCTCCTTAAAATGAACTGCAGGTAACAAAGACTGCACGAACATCACGTACACCTGCTCAGATCAATACCCATGAACCTCTGCAGACCTACCCATACAGGGTCAATGACGTAAGGGTATTTTTTTTAGCCCCCGTCTTAAAATACATTTGCTATTCGTGCAAAAATTACCTCTTGTAATATATTTTCAAAAATCATTTAAATCAACCATTTTTTTATTAAAAGTGGTTTAAATGTTTTTATACAAACTGGCATGAATTTAAAAAAAAACTTACAACTTGTGCATTTTAAACAAATTTCTGAAATATTTCACCTTTTTATGATCTCATACTTGCAGTGTTGGGGATAAGGCATTATCATGAATTGTAATCAGATTACTTTTTTCAATTAACTAGTAAAGTAACTAATTTTCTTTTTTTTTTGTTGTCTTTCTTGCTGAAGTAAGCTTGTTGAACTTCAGTGTGTATATATATATATATATATAATTTTTTTTTTTTTTTTTTTTTTTTTTTTTTTTTTTTTAATATCGAAAATGACCTATCATTCCTCAGAAAAATCTTTAATTCAGTTTATCTCTAAATGTTAGTCCAGAAATAATCCTGCTAGGTCCCTTTGAAGCTGCATTAAAACTGCATTCACTGTACCCTAGTGAAGTCCACGGACAAAAATCCTGGAATGTTTTCCACAAAAAGCTTAATTTCTTTTCTGCTGAAGAAAGAAAGACATCTTGGATGACATGGGGTTGAGTAAATTATTAGGAAATTGTAATTCTGAAGTGAACTAATCCTTTAAAAGTAACTTTCTCCAACACTGTGTACTTAAGTATTTTAATAGACGCATGTTTAGAGATGCATTGACCCACAAAAACAACATTTGTTGTCAGGAATCCATAAATTTTTCATAAACAAAACAAAACAAAACACATACACTGCACAAAAGAGCCAAAATAGTGGTTTAATTTATGAGAGCGTATACCAGAGCAAATGCTCTGTGATTGAGTCTTGTTTGAAATCTTTTCCTCAATGGTTTCCACTTGAGCATGGTTAAGCAAGATGCTTATAAAGTGAAGTATGTCTACTCTAGAGTAAAAAAATGTATTTTAAACATGTAATTAGCTTTATGCACATCCTAACCTTCTTTATGAAAGGGCTTAAACTCTTACAAAGGTATCCTTAAGGTCTGTAAAGTTTCAGAATGCAAGGTTGGTGAATGAGAGCTATTGTCTTTTGTTCAGGCATGACTCTCTTGAGCGCTGTCTCTGTGATAGATTTATCCATTCTCTTCACTGCATTGTCAGATCTATGCTAGATCTCATTCGGTAATCTCATTATTTTTAAATTGGCTTCTCAAAGATTATCGTCATATCATTGTCTTCTCTTCACGCAGCTTCTCCATTCACCTCAGCTGAGCCATCCACACATACCATAAATTCAGTCTTAAGTCTGCTCTTTTCATCTCTTCGGTCGCCAAGATCAGTGATGGGTGGACTGTGTTGTGGAATAATTGCGTGCTGGTACCGGTCCAAAGCACACATACTTTTTCATCTTATAAGGATTGGACTGCATTTTCCCTCCTTGTTCGTGACCCTGTAGTGGATGATTGGAAGGCAGTGAACTCCTCTAGAATAACAGCAGCAATCAGGAAGCCCCTGTTAACCCTTGCCCCGACTGCTTTGCTCTGAGCAGAAACCCACTTGATGGATGATGGCCTACCTGCTTTTGAAATGACATGTGAGGGGAGATCCGAAATATCTGAAAAACAAGTTTTGATTGTTTCAAGCTGCATATTAAGCAGATGCCAAATACTGACTGAAAACGAAGGGCAAAATGCCACATACAACATCCATTATTGAAGTAAAATAAATTAGGAAACATTTTTGGAAAGTAGAGCTGCCTAAAAGGTAAACTTTCAAATAGCTGATATTTTCTGACTTTTATTAAACACTTTTTCTCTTTACATTTAAGTTGTGCGTTTTGTCCCCATAATGCACTTTGAATTCCCCAGTCAGCCAGAGAATGAAAGAAAAAAGGCCTCCCTCGAGGCAAGTCTGTTTAAACTCTGTAAGCAGACAAAATCGCCGCTATCAAGCTTTATAACACACCATCATGATGATGGTATGTAACATTCCTGATGATTAATGATTGAACGATTACAAGCACTAATGATTAGCGCTTTAATTATTGCCGTGAAATTGTTGCTGATGAGGATTTGACGAAGCCGCTCATGTTCATATAGTGAATTTCAGTGTTGGTAAACTTTGCCACATTTCCCGCTCATATTTATTACGAGCACAACTCTCTTATGAGTACAACTTGTAATGGCTAACTCATTTATTGTGTTAGCTTAACTGAATACATGATGTTTACTAACCACATAATGTACTTTATTATAGCTGTATTTTACAGCCATTTGAATTACTCTGATGCAATCATCTCTTGCTGATAACAGAATACTTCCTAATTTGTAACATTGAAACAAGAATTTTCTGTAAAACTGCTTTGAAACGATATGTATTGTGAAAAGTGCTATACAGATAAACTTGAATTGAATTGAATATGCAAATTCAAGTGGTCTGAGGCCTCATTTATAAAACACACATAAGATCAGATTTGATTCTAAATTCCATTGATTTCATCCTACAGCAAAAGTGAGGAACAAATTGTGAAAGGCAAAAATTTCTGGTTCTCAAACCTGATTGGCTGAGAGGTCTTTCCAGCCATGTGATATTCTTCCAGTATCATACGGGAACCGTTTCACCTTTTGAATCACTATGCTGTCAGCATTCTCACAGCGAGTGTCATGATGGACGAGCAAACCCACCATATTTGTATAGATACTACTGTTATTTTGTAACGGAATGTAGTTTTGTTTTGTTTTTTAAGCGAGAATGTAGTTGTTTAGACCTTAGATATGCGATTTATATGTAACCATAGCGCCTATTTGAAAAAGATGCTTTTGGAGACGTGAGCTCCAGGCCGTCAGTGACCATTCAGCACTCATGTACCTACAGAGAACAGCTTCATCTCAGCCAATCCTTCGAGAATTTTCTGCTGTCTGTTATGTAGATAGTGTTCAAACATGAGGTATACTTCATTTTGGATATATCAAATGGGCAATCTTAGGTCTTATTAATCTATTACTTGTTCCAGAGCTAGCAGATTTGGCTTAAGGGCTATATTAAGTTTCATAACTTTATATTTACATTGAAATTAAAACCTGTACTAACTAGAGCGCTGCTTTTGTATGTTTGACTAAAAACTGTTTGCATGTGTTTATTTCATATTTGAATTCTTATACTGTTATAATGGCTATTGTTGCTAATTTAAATATTATTGTTCAATAAATAATATTTTAATATAAATATCATGCCATATTTTTTGGTATTGAGAAAAGGTCTGTAAGTAATTTCGACTTCAGTGAAAGTTACATTAATATGCCATTAGATGGCAGCAAAGACTGTCTTTATGAGCGAGTCAGTCAGTCGCAAAGACTTTTATATTGAAATGAACTGAAACAAGGATGTTGTTTTGTTTTTACTTTAAACCTCTTTACGAGACGCAACTGACAACTGCATTGACTAGTGCTGTCATGGGAATGTCTTAAACGTTAAAAGGACAAAGACAAAGATCACTTTCCTCAGCGGACATTCAAACTGATTTTGTGATTTATGAATATACGATTGACCTGAAGAATATCAGCTAGATGCAGGAAATACACTCATTCAGGCGATCTCTCTCTCTCTCTCTCTCTCTCTCTCTCTCTCTCTCTCTCTCTCTCTCTCTCTCTCTCTCTCTCTCTCTCTCTCTCTCTCTCTCTCTCTCTCTCTCTCTCTCTCTCTCTCTCTCTCTCTCTCATAATACTCTATGTATTACAACGAGTTTCAATGAAGCGACTCAACGTTCCTTTGTTACTAGTTCTAAAGTGACGTTTTAGAATTAGTAACTGAGGCTTGGGCTCACCTGTTAAACTGTCAACTTGAGATTTGAATTTGACGCGGAAGGAAGCAGTTCCTCACAAAAGAGGGTTTTTAAAGACAATCCGTTGTCGTTTCTTATTTAGCACGCTGTGATTACCTATATCAATGCATTCACACAGGGTGTTGGCATCGACGCTTGACCGAAGGCGTGTCGGAAGCTTGGTGCTGATGCAACCGTAGTGACAACAGCCAATCACATTACATTCCGGTGTTGCATGAACACAGTTGGCTGCACTAGGGCATTTGCACAGTAGACAAAATAGACAATGGACAATATATTTATGTACACGCATGTTATATACAATGCAAGGAAATGTGAATAAGAGGTGTGGTATGCTAAATAAATATAATTACAAATAGAATTCATGAATTAGATGAGGTAGTTGTGCAAGGACTGTTGTGTGTGTCTTTTTCCTTTGGAGGCACTTTAGATCAAGTTACTCTATAGGGGTGTCTCTGTAATTTGCTTTGGATAAAAAGGTGTCTGGACAAAATCAATATGTTGGTGTCTATGTCTTGTTTCATCCTGTTGTTGTTGCATCACAGTTGATTGCATGCTTTTGTCCACTATATCCTTTTTCATCTCATTTCAAATTGGCCCAGCGTGAAAATAATAGAGTCCCACATTAGAAGGACTTCTATTAGTACTGCATCTCATGAAGGAAATGGTCAATTTAAAAATAAATAAATAAATAAATAAATAAAAGATTAATAATAACCTTGAAATTATTATGTGCTTCTGAAGGTTCATGGAAATGCTGTTGGCTTGAAGATTAATCATAGTATTTGTGGCTGCCGACTAAAATTAGCAAAGAAAAACTTGCAGAGTGAAAAGAACAACATGAAGTCAGTGCCAAATGAATCCAAGTTCTATTTTGGTATAGTGTTATCGTACTGAGTGGAAGAGAAGGTTACAGCATGCATTGCTGCATTTTGAGTAGACCTATATCTTTATACTCTTCATTAATAATGTGCAAAGTAATAATGGGTGACTAACTTATAAAGGCTTGTGTGGGCTATTTAGAGTGTTAGCTGATGTTTCTTATCCAAGTGATTTACAGAACATTAATTACAGGGACAGTTCCCTTGCAGTATCCTGGAGTTAACTGTCTTGTTCAAGAACATGATGGTTCATGGTTTCTTTCTACAACCTCCAATTATGAGCTTGTTGGATTGGATTGTTCGGTAATGTTGACTAGATTAGGATCTTATCACTTTACTTTTCTTCTTGTATCCTTTCTATTCAATTGTGTCCATTCCTTTCTCATACTTTGCTCTCTTCTAGCTAATTTTCTATGTTCTTTCACCTCTCACCACTTCCATTTCTTTTTCTTCTCACACCATTTCCGTTATTTCCTCTTATACCCTTTGATTTTCCTTTCTTCTTGCACCATTTCCATTCTGATTTTTTTTTTCCTTTCCTCTTGCATCCTTTCCTTTTCATTTCTTCTTGCACCATTTCCATTTCTATTTTCTCTTTTTCTCTTGCACCATTTCCTTTTTGTTCTTTTCCTTTCCTCATGCACCCTTTTCATTTACTTTCCTCTCGCTCTGTTCTTTTCCTTTCCACTTGGACCCTTTCCTTTTTGTTTCTTCTCACACCATTCTCATTCTGATCTCATTCTTGCACATTTTTCTTTTCATTTCTTCTTGCACCATTTTCATTTCATTTTTTTTTTCTTTTTCTCTTGCACACTTTCCTTTTCTTTTCTTCTCACACCATTTCCTTTTTGTTCTTTTCCTTTCCTCTCACACCTTCTCCATTCTGTTCTTTTTCTTTCCTCTTGCACCCTTTCCTTTTCACACTGTAACGCAGTTAGGAGATCAGGGAAGAAGGTAAAATGGTAAAATGGCGCCAGCCCCCCCCCCCCCCCCCCACACACAAACATAATAAAACATAACATAAAGTCCAGGCCTGGTCCTCTCTCATCCTTCACAGTCGTCGATCCTCCCTTTATGTTTCCGAAGCTCCTCCGTGAGAGATACGAGATCGGTGCAGCGCGCAGGTGACGTCCTTAGCAATCACACCACCGGCCTCGCCCCACCCTGCTTGTCATATACCCCCATCACCCCTCGCAGGCCGGGGGGTACTCCCGACCCTGTTCCCTGCTCCTCCCCATCATGGCAGACGGCAGCATGCTCCGGCCTACGGTGAACGCTGACGACTCCTCCGCTCCCTTTCGGACGGCAGCCACCCCACCTCAACCCAGGAGCATGGCAGCGAGTTCTCCGTCCCACTTGTTGTATCATCGCTCCAGCACCACCACCTCGGGCAGCCATTTGCGGTCTTCACTCCTCCGTGCTACCCAACCTCCTCAGCACCGCGATCCCCCTCAGCAGCGAGGGCTCTCCGACAGCATGTCCCTAGTTCCTCCCGGGTTTCAGCACCAATGTAACTCTGTATGTTGTTCAGACACTTTAATATAAAATAAACAAATAACAAACAAACAACAAAACTAAATTAAAATAGTGGCAGTCCCTCACGGACGACTGCTGCACATACAAACATAATAAAACATAAAGTCCAGGCCTGGTCCTCTCTCGTTCTTCACTGTCATCATTCCTCCTTTTATGCTTCTGGAGCTCCTCCGTGAGAGATACGAGACCGGTGCAGTGTGCAGGTGACACTCCTTAGCAATCACGCCACTGGCCTCATGCCGTTCTCTCACGGCTTGTGAGACCCTGCTTGTCACACACACCATTTTCATTCTTTTTCCTTTCCTCTTGCACCATTTCCATTCTGTTCTTTTTCCTATTGCACCTTTTCCTTTTCATTTTGTCTTGCAACATTTCCATTCTAAACAAACAACAAAACAAAAGTAAAATGGCGGCAGTCCCTCACGGATGGGATGACTGCCACACACACAAACATAATAAAACATAACACTTTTCCTTTCGTCTCGCAACATTTCCATTCTTTTCTTTCCTCTTGCACACATTTCTTTCCACAATTTCCATTTTTTTCTTTTCCTTTTGCACCTTTCCTTTTTCCTTTTCTTTTTCATTTCCTTTCACACCTTTACCTTTTCTCTTTCACCCTGTCCTTTTCCTTTCCTTTTTATTTTCCATTCCTCTTGCACTGTTTCCTTTTCTTTTTCATTTTCTTTCACACCATTTCCTTTTCTCTTTCACCCTGTCCCTTTCCTTTCCTCTCCTCTCACACCATTCTCCATTCTGTCCTTTTCCTTTCCACTTGCACCATTTATATTTTTTACTCCCTTCTTGCTCCCTTTCACCTCACACAATTTTCATTCTGTTTTTCTTTTCCTCTTGCATCCTTTCCATTTTGTTTTTTCCCTTTTCTCTTGCATCTGACCTTTTCCTTTCCCCCCCTGTCCTTGTTCTTTGTCCTTCCTTTTTCCTTTTCAGCTTTATCTTTTCCTCATACATCCTTTTCTTTTCTTATCCTTTTCTTTGACAGAGTTACAAACAAAAGTGTTTACTTTCTTCAAGTGATTGTTACTGATTTTTGGTTTCTCTAGAAAGGGAAGGAAGAGAGTTGAGATTTTTTTTGTTTCTGAGAATCAAAGGCTTCTAATGCACAATGGCAGTCATCAATGTGTCTTGTCAGGGTGCACCAAATTGAGAGGCAGCTCTCATACACTGGTGTGAAGACACAGCAGAATCAAACGTGTCACAGGAGTGGTTAAAATGGATTGTTTGATCCTCATGAAGTGGTGAAGCATCCTGTTTATTCCTCTTCCTTTTCCTCAAGAGTGGTGACGTGATGTTCTTGGGTCTTGATTGCTCTTTACCATCCCATTATGATGTGCTAACATCACTGCCTTTCATTACTCGATATGTTTTCAGAGGGATTGATGTTCTTTTTATGCTTAAAAAAAATAAAGGTACACATAAAAAACATAGTTTATGTGCGTGTGTCTGTACACTTAGTTACCGTATTAAATGTTTGTGCAGGGATGGCACAAAATGTTCCTTTCAAGATGGCATTTATGACTACTTTATATGTACAGTCGCAAGGTCTGTACTGCCATTTTGTTCCTGTGCCATTCATTTAAATGGATACAGGACATATTAGTCATATACCCCAGCTATGTCAAACAACCTTTGGAAAATATTACTTACAAAATACAGTAAAACACAAGGTTTAAAGTGTTATTTGTCTCAAATTGTGAAGGTACATATAGGGCTGCGCGATTTTGGAAACAGACATTGCGATATTTTGTTTTACTGCAATGTATTTCTGTATCCACCAGATGACTTGAATAGCCCTATTTGGAAAGAATTAATCATTCTAGAATGATTGGGTTGACTTTAGTGGAGTGCATCTGCAGAGAAAATAATAAACACACTACAAGCATAACTAAATACAACAAATATATCAATTAAATAAACAGTGTTTTATGTTTTCCAGGTAAGTCTAACAGTATGTCAAAAGTAAAATAACACTGCATACTCTACACTGTGTAAATTTAAATGTAATTAATCTGTTAAAGCTACAAAAGTTATTTTCTCTTTTTCTTTTGTTGTTTGATTAATGACATAGATGGCAACAGGTTTATTAGGCTGTTGTCACTTTATAACCGAATGTACAGATCCAATATAATGATACGCATCACTTAAGACATAAGCGATTGTGTTTACGAGGATACCGAGACAGGCATTTTGACATTATTTTGGGTGTATGTGACTGCTCAAGGACAAAAAGACAAAGAGAACTAAATTCGGTGTTCTGCGCAACTCTGTGTACCTCACAGAAAACAGCGTGAGGGTTCTGAATTGAGTTCTCTTATGTGTCTTCTTGTGCTTGAACGCTTTAAGCCGAGTTCAGACTGCACGATTTTCAAAGCAGTCGGGTCATTGTTCTTTTCACACTGCATGACTATCTTGGCCAGCATTCAGTCGCTGCTGTGTTCAAACTGCACGATGGATTCGGCGACAGAAGGTTTCACACTGCATGACTTTACAATAGGAAGAATCGCCGACAACTCTGTCTGGCACGCAAACTACGTTTCACAACCAAACACACGGGATACATGACAAGGAAACAATGCGATATCACGCGTGCAAGACCGGAGTTATTATTATTATTATTATTATTATTATTATTATTAAAAACGGTAGCCCGCAAGAAGCTTGCAATACGAATTGCCTGTGCGCTGATTTGCAGCGAAAACAAGAAAAAGAAAAGAGGAATATGGAGGAGAAAATGGTTGGGGAGACTGTGGATTGTGTGTTCTGCAACGAGAGTTGGAGGTAAATAAATAACTTTTCAGTGTGCTGCTGTTGCGGATGGTCAAGCAAATGTTTGTGCTTTGTTTCTGTTTGATAGAATTGTAATGTTTATCTGAAACGAAGCCATGCTTGCTGATATTGTGGTCTATAACTCCTCCCCGAACTCCCCGCTGCTCTGTATCTTGCTCTCTCATTGGCTGTCGGTCATCGCCGATGTAGTTTTCAGTCAGAACACTTTTCACACTGCAGGATTTTGAATCGCCGACAGGTCCAGATATTTAGCATGCCAAATATCTCACGGGCGTCGGCGACTCGTCGGCGATTCTCTCAGATCGCGTCTTTGCTCATTCACACTGCGTGATTGTCACTCGCGTGAACGAGCACAGATTTGCCTGTGATTTCGGGAATTTGTCGGCGATTTCTCAACCTGTCGGCGAGCCAAAATCGGGGCTAAAATCATGCAGTCTGAACTCGGCATTAGACTGGCATAACTTGCAAGTGCAGATGACAAACTTTCACTCTATGACTGATTTGCAGATTAATTCAAAGTTTAACCCAAAATTTTGCATTAATCAGCAAATCACATGCGTTCTGAACCGTGGGGCCTGGTACAGATCAAAGATCAACCATGATGGGTTGAAAATATTGATTTCTCGATTTTAATTAATTTTCATTTTGATGAACCGAAATTGATTCTTAAATCTCAAGAATCGATCTTTCAGTCTACTCAGTTTTCTGTTCATGTATGAACAATTTCACTAAACATCATTTCTAATGCCTGCCATCCAATAATCACAATAAGCTTTGTTCTTTTTTACATGAAGTCTCAGCTTTTAACAAAACAGCATCTTAATCGTAATTATAATCATATTTATTTATACCATATTTATTTTAACTCTGACCAGTTTCATGGAGATGCCCCCGTGTGTATGTATTTCGTCCTTGGGTTTGTGCAATAATCAACATGCATGAGTTGTAGCTATAAAGTGATAGCCTGAACCTGTCATGTGTGCACTGAAGAGATTCTTTAATTTGATGCATTCAGGTCTCAAGAAGTATTGATTTCCTTGACTGATTTCTGCATGTATTATTCCACATGGACAATTTAGTCCATTTGAATTCAAGATAAAATAGGTTTTGTTATTCTGTCTGCATTCTTTTTTGAAAATATGAAAATATTTCCATCTCACTTCTCTAAGTCAAAGTTTTACTAATGAGGTAAAGCTAATGCTACTGAACACATTTGCATAATATCCATTTTATTCTGGGTTTCATAATTACAGCCTGTACTTTGCAAAGTCTGTGTTCAACAATTAACTAGTTCATACTTCTCCAAAGATATGTTGCGTGTTATGTTCTGCCTGAACATGTGTATAATGTTATTTGGTTTTGTTTTATATAGCTTTAATTCATCATTACATCATTGTTTTTCTTTGGCAACATTAGAAACTTTTGCATTTGCATTGCTCATCTTGTTATTCTCTTTTTTTCCACACTAAATTTTGGGTTACACTTTATTATAATGTGTCTTTGTTACATTGTAATTATACATTAATAGTAAGTAACTACATGTACTTATAGGGTTAGGATTAGGGTTTGGTTTGGTTTGGAGTTAGCTGCATGTAATCATGCATAATTCATAGTTATTACTATAGTAACTTCATGTTACATATGTAACAATGACACTGTAAAATAAAGTGTTACCAAAGTTTGTCATATTGCTTTTATATTCCAAACTTTGCAAAACCCAAACTCTCTCATATTCATTCATATGTCAGAGATAATGTACTGTACAGTCAGCTCGTTATTATCACAAAAAAATATATAACTATAAACCCTCAAAGGGTTTATTTTGCGATAATGACTAGCTGACTATATATTGTGTATATATATATATATATATATATATATATATATATTATCCAGATTGTTAACCAAATAAATAATATGTAGGCATGAAATTATAATTATAAAAAAAAGAGTTGAGATTTTATTAGAATTTTACCTGTATATTATATTTACCTGTATTAAGCTATAGTCCATTACAGTATAAAAAACAATCACTCTTGCAACAAGAAAACAATCACCACAGAAATATCACATTAATATTAATACTAAAGACCTCTGAAGTCATTTTGCCCATTCAGTCGATAACTAAAATGAAAGATAGTGCCAGTTTCATTTGTCTGAAACAATAGTCAGAGTCCACAGTGTGGTATGAGAAACATGAAATAGAAGTTAATCAGATAAGTGGTTTGATACACAATTTTGCCATTGACGAGGGTGAATATTAGGAAATATCCGACTGCCAGATGACGCAATTGACCAATCAGAATCAAGTGTTTCAGAGAGCCATGTAATAAGGCTTATTATTTTTATTACAAATATTTTTCAGTGTAGTCACTCACGTACAGTATAGTATATTATTCATTCTTTTATTTACTCTTATATCCAGATCCAGCAACACTCTGTAAGATTTCATAGGGCAAGGTCATGATATTTTCCCTGCCGCTGTCTTCGTCAATATTGCCTCTGCCAGTGGCTAACCTCCATAAAAGTGTCAGGCTGACTCATCACAGCTGCCTTGACTGTTTTATCACCCCGCAAACTCAAGTCCTTAATCAGTCCCCCATTGGGCATTGAGACTTCAGCACTGCAAATAATGTTACAGGAATAGCAAAAACTCCATTTGCTCCCAAAGCCAAACATTTATTCTGGTATCTTACCTTTATTAGATGTTTAAAAGTGTGGATGAGTTTTTCCAACCGCCATAAAACCACACACGAAGAAGGGCATACATTTGTGAGTTACTTGAGATACTTGCTACTTACTCAAGTTAGCTGATTAAAATGAGCTAATACAGCACAATTTTTGTGTTAATTCCATTTTAGATGTGTAATCCTTTTAATGTGTCAAACAGAGGTTTACTTGATTTGTGTTGAAACTATATTTGTAATTTTTGTTGAACTCATGCTTTGCAAGGGATTTTTTTGTTATTTTATGTACTTTTGAGCAAGATTAAAACGGACAAGACTTGTAAGTTGTTAATGTTCTGTTATGTTGGGATTTCCTGAACATAGAGTTTCCATCACAGAGAGGTATTCTGAATGTTGCTTTGTTCAGAATAAGCCATCCAAATCAAACTTGAATGTTCGATGCTTCCAGTGTCTTGATTATTTTAGCTGTACAAACTGCCTAATATTCATCTTTAACTACACATTGTCAGATGAAATGTCTCACAGTTAGTTGTGAGTCACTCTGTTTCGCTCTGTTTTTCGAATGAGAACAGGTTCTTGTTTCCCAACCTTAATTACATACGGTAAACAACAGAACATTTAGCGTGCTAATGTGTGCTGTTGCTAACTAGTAGTTAATTGCAGGAGATACAGTTGGGTTAGTTCAACATGACTAATTTTATTGCATCTTTCTCAATTAGGTTTCCCGCTCCACAAGGTGTTTGAGTACACAGTTGAACATAATGTTAAGAAAACCCATTTCCTATGTGTGGAACCACTGTGAACAATTGAATTAACCAAAGAATGACTTTTTGTTGTTGAGTATACTCCTTTGTCTGCCAATTGCCAAAAGGAGACCTACTGTATATGCACAAGTGCGTCACTGTCCAATTTCTTTGTAATGGTCGATACAAACATCCAGTTACACCTTTAACAGAGGCTGTATATCGCACTTCCTGAGCTCTGTTCTTTTAATAGATCTCCGGGGAGATATGATGCTTGATGTGATGCTCTCCTCCACCAGTCTTCCAGGCTGTCACATAATTTCAGCCTGAATCGTGATGACCAGAAGAGTTTTGTCTTTTGAAGTGGTGGCATATGTTTTGTTTTGACACCTGAGTTTGGGTACGATGTATGTAGAGTTCAGGACACCGGCAGAATCAATAAATCCATGTTCTTCAGAGAGTTTTCCTTTTTTCCTTTTTGTTTTTTGTTTTTGCTGAGCCAACCTAGGATAGCCTGTCATTTACATGAGATCACAGCAATAGCAAACGAGATTCAACAATTTAATCAAGTCCTGCCCTAATTTTTTTCTTGTTTGAAAAGCTGTTTCACTCGAATATACATCACAATATGGAAGAAAAGACGGACCCACTTTATATTAAGTGGCCTTAACTACTATGTACTTACATTTAAATTAATCATTTGATACAATGCACTTATTGTGTACATACATGGTTTTACATTTAAAAACACCTGCATGTAATTACATCTGTAATTAATTTCTGTAATTACATTTATAATTACACTGTTGACACATCCCTTAACCCTTACCCCTACCTATAAACCTACCCATACCACCAAAGCTTTTCCTAACCTTACCCGTATCCACCTCAATAGCAGCAAATGTGTTTTTCAGTTCAATATGAACCCAATAAGTACATTGTACCTATTTTTTGATGTAAGTACATAGTAGTTAAGGCCACTTAATATAAAGTGGGACCGAAAAGACTATCGCAGCCTCCATTTCATGGCAATTTTAAAAGTGTGAATGAGTTTTTCCAACTGCCTAAAACTTCACAAGAAGTACTTACATTGAATAATGTTTACTTGAGATGCTGCTTGCTCTAGTGGCTTTTGTACATGAAATTACCATAGAAAAAGCTTAGAATAAAGTAGTTATACTAATTCCATACTATGAATTAGGTTTAACAGGATTGAATAAGTTGCTGGTCAATCGAGAATATGTTATAAAGCTTAGGAACAGGACAACATCAGATTCAGATCCATCAATCCTCATGTTTAGATTGAGAGAGAGAATGGACTGCATGTCGTGTTTTACACCTTTGAAGCCACAAATCCTGAACAGATTCTGTCAGAGACAGCCTTGATATGTATTACCCCATATTGTTAATGCAACTGAGCCAAAATGAGAATAAAGATTACATGAGTATCTCTGGAAGTAGTCTATTTTATTTTTTGAACCTGTACATACCAATCTTTTTATATTAAATATGTTTTGAGCCATGCCAACTGAGACTGAGGCTTGTACCTTATAAAATAGTGTCACCTAGAGGTGTTTTTGTGAAATTGCTCAAGTTCAACAGTGAAGAATGTCTCCATCTGCTGGTGACTTGGGGTAGCACTGAATCAGGATATTTGACCACCAGCTTCATATTCCATCAGTCAAGGCCTGGTTTCACAAACAGGGCTTAGACTAAGCCAGGATTAGGTCTTAGTTCAATTAGGGTATTTAAGCTCCTGTAAACATACCCTAGATGTGATGTATAAGCTAATTAATGGTCTGAAATCAGAAGGTGGAATTTGACAGTCAGATATTTTCAGGTCAAGCATATCCCTGGCAGCCGAGTCCGCTCTCTCATTGCAGTCAGACCAATGTGACAATGTGACTTAGAACCCAGCAAAAGATAATATCAAAGTTTTCCTTCTTTAAAAGATCTAATTTAGTTAAATTCGTGGTGGCCGTACTTTGCCTAAGATAAAGTTCTTATGAAAGCTTGTTTCAGCCACAGATTAAAAAATAAAAAGGTACTTGAGTTTGTATCTCACAAATCTATTTTTTTTTCCACCGCACTTTTGAGTTTAAATATAAACTCAGAATTCCAAGTTATAAACTCGCAATTGCAAGGAAAAAAAGTCAAAATTGTGAGTTTGTATCTCGCAATTCTGACTTTTTTTTCTTTCTTAGAATTGTGAGTTATAAACATGCTGTTGCGAGTTATAAAGTCTGAATTGCAAGATATAAACCAGCAATAATTTGTAGCGGAAACAAGCTTCCTAATATTGAAGGTGGGCCTCATTACGGGGCCTGGGGCAATAGTTGCCCTTCTGCATGATGTCTCCTACTTCAAATGCATGCTTCAAGCCTGATTGCAATTATCTGCTGCTTTACACCTCTGTGCCAGTAGCTGAGATGCAATCTAATAATTGCACACTTGTAAATGTCAAAATGTCTTATCATGAATTCATGGTATTTTTTTTTTCTTTTACTACAGTAAATAGCTATGGTAAGCCATGATAAAATACACCCAATACTGCATTTACCAATAAAAAATAATAAAATAATGTGCAGTTGGAAAAACATTTTAGCAAATGTTTTTAAACATTTAAAAAAAAAAAAATCTGGAAATATATTAAAGTTAAATTGCATTTTAAAAATACTAGCAGTGCCCTACTATATATTTGGCATATTGACATAAAAAATGTACATTAGTGTGACAGATCTATGTGCATTGACTATGTCTCTTAGCAACAAGCCTCCTCATTTGTGAGTGGTTGTATCTTGTTCGAAGAATTCTATAAGTTGCCAAAAGGCATTTGAGAAAAATGTTCTCAGCTCTCTTCTGTTCCTCAGTGACTGGCTGAAGCCCTGGGGTGTCAACATGAAGACTGCTCATTAGCACCTGGCCAGAAAGATTCCAATCTTTCTAACCACACAACAGATCACTTCTAATCACAGTCAAGTTTATCTTATTATTCTTCTCATTACAATCAAGAGTTGAGATAAGAATGAAATCTAGTTCTTTTGGAACCATGACATGTACCAAGGGAAATGACAACAGCAGTGCCTCTTCGACAGCTTTCTTCTGTAGGTTCTTTTCCCCAAACTTTTCTTTTCACCTCAAAAACTGCTTTCTGTTTTAATATATAAAATGTAACTTAGTAAAGCTGAATAATTTTCAGCGGTCATTACTTCAGTTTACAGTATCACATGATCCTTCAGAAGTCATTGCAATATGCTGATTTGGTGCTCAAGTAACATTTCTCATTATCAATGTTGAAAATAGTTAATAATTTTGTGAAAACCAATATACATTTTTTCAGGATTCTCATATTAAAAACTTTAAAAGAACAGGAAATAGAATAGAATGACTTTTTGTTACAAGATAAAAGTCCCCTACTGTCACTTTTAATCAATTTAATGTGTCCTTGCAGAGTAAGTATTCATTTCTTTTTGGAAAATTTTCCTTTTGTGATAACATGCCCCAGTAGCATACTATCAGTATTCAAAATTGCTTATAAACAGACTATTATAGGCTTTCAAATAACATAAACCATATAACAATTATAAAACAAGTTTTAATCAATTTAATAATTTTTATTTTATTTTTGTCAAATAGGTTTTTATTCGATCATCGAATAACCTTAAAATAATTATAAATTACAGGATTAAATTTCCTTATATGTACAAAATAAACTAAAAAAACTTTATTTAAATTTTTTATTTTTTTTTAATTCTTTTAAATCCATACAAAACCACAGTAATTTATGCACACTGACTTTAGGCTTTAGACTTTTAAGATATGTCAGTGCAAGTTACTTTTAGTCAAGACAGTTCAAACATGCATTTTAGTCTGGGACTAGACTTAAAGGGATAGTTCGCTTTCTTTCAGACGAACACAAACTGCGATATATTTAAAAATATCCTTGCTCTTCCAAGCATTATAATGATAGTGAAGGGGGGATGCATTTTGAAGCGAAAAAATAAATGCATCCATCATAAAAAATAATCCATACAGCTCCAGGGGGTTAACAAAGGCCTTCTGAAGTGATTTTATAAGAAAAGGGTTATTTTTTATAAGAAAAATATCCATATTTATAACTTTTAAATTCAAATAACTAGCTTTCGCCAGACAACCGTACGCAGAATGTGCAAGTCTCCTCGCGCTATTTAAACAAATATGGCTGGGCAACAGACTGAAGCTCCTTTTCTCTTATTTCGAAATCCTCCAACATGACTGGTGTTTTGTTTTGCTGTATCCAGGATACAGCAAATCAAAATAGGATACAATATCCTATGAGCTTCCGCGTTCGTCATTGCATCAAATGTCGGGTCAGATTTGCTGCAAATCGATACGTATTTTAAATGTTGATATTTTTTTTCTTACAAAAACCCATTACTTAGTTTCAGAAGGCCTTTATTAACCCCCTGGAGCCATATAGATTATTTTTTATGATGGACGGATGCATTTATTTTGGGCTTCAAAACACGTCCCCCGTTCACTACCATTATACATTTTTTTAGAGAGCCAGGATATTTTTAAATATATCTCTGATTGTATTTGTCTGAAAGAAGATAGTCATATACATATAGGATGGCTTGAAGGTGAGTAAATGATGGGATAATTTTATTTTTGGGTGAACTAACCCTTAAAGCCTTGCTACTTTAGCCTTTCTGATAACTAGTCTCCTTTATAAAGTATCAGTTCAGTAGTAAAGGATTCAATATATAAACATCTATTAATTTGCCTTAGTGCATTACTTCTCTGAACCCAAGATGAACCCGCAGCAGTTACATAGACAGTTCTCAGCCTTCCATGTTACTTGACTCGGTGATCCGTAAATCCCATTGTGTGCTCAAATACAGGTCCCTGTGGGGTGAATGAGATACACACTCGCTAATTCCTTTAAGCTCTACTGAAACAGCCGCATGCTCTCACTGTAGCACTGATGGATTGTGTGGGGAGTAAGCTGATCTTTCTTTAGGTACAAAGGTGTAGTTCTCCAGATTCTGACTCAGCAAGAGCAGGTTGGATTATGTCCTGTCACCCACCAGTGTCCCCATAGGGTAGTGCTATGGCTCAGCGATACTTTCCACCTGTGGTTCACTGGAAAACAGGATAAGTGCTCAGTGATTTCCATACATTTATAGTCAACCATCTGCACGATTCTCAATCCATGTTGTTTTTCTACATGCCAGAGCTTGACTGAAATCATTTAAGGGAGGTCAGTTGACTCAGCGGCCATATTGATATTTTCTAATGCTTGACATTGCCAAGTCCCACTCTCATTCTTTTATACTGCTGAGAAGTGCAGCTTTGAGCAGAACTGGCAGGTTTAACTTGCTATCTGGAATTTTATTTTCTTATTGATTCAAGCAATAAACTATAAACTTGACTGTTAAAGTAGAGATGCTTTGTCACTACATTGACATCTATGCATTTGGCAGACATTTTTATCCAAACTTATGTTGCATTCAAGGTGCCTATTTTTGAGCTACAGGAAGGCTGTTTAAGATTAGTTCAACTTAAACTTAGCCTTCTCATGTTATTTTTTTTATCTATTTTCTATTGTATTCTTGTTGTGGAAGGTAATGTGCTTAACTTGCTATGCTTTGATGACCCCTTAAAGGGTTAGTTCACACAAAAATGAAAATTCTGTCATTAATTACTCACCCTCATGCCGTCATGTCATCTTCGGAACACAAATTAAGATATTTTTGATAAAATCCGATGGCTCAGTGAGGCCTGCATTAATAGCGAGTTAATTTAGACTTTCAAATGCCCAGAAAGCTACTAAAGACATATTTAAAACAGTTCATGTGACTACAGTGGTTCAACCTTAATGTTATGAAGCGATGTCAATACTTTTTGTGCGCCAAAAAACAAAATAACGACTTTATTCAACAATATAGTGATGGGCGATTTCAAAACACTGCTTCATGAAGCTTCGAAGCTTTACAAATCTTTTGTTTCGAATCAGTGGTTCGGAGTGCCAAAGTCACGTGATTTCAGTAAACGAGGCTTCGTTACGTCATAAGTAGGGGTGTGACGAGATCTCGTGGCACGAGATCTCGCGAGACTAATATGTGACGAGATTTCTCGTCGAGGCGAAAAGTAGTCTTGTGATGTTGTTGCCATGACAGAGTGTTAGCATGATTGGGAAAGAATATGCCACCTCTACGTTTACATTACGCCTCCACTGTCGTTTTGCTTTGTATTTAAATAAAAAACATTTAATTCAGTTGGATAACGGTTGCCGCCGCTCCATATTTACAGAGTTACGCGCGATCGCTAAAAGTGAAAGTAAACGCGCGCGCGCATTCAAACGCGATTTCAATACCCGCATTTTGAAAGCGGCTCCCTGATGAATGCAGATATCTCTCAATATGAAAGCTATTTTAGGCTGGGCAGTGTAGTTGTAACCATCTCTTAGCTCTGTATCAAAGAAAAAATTGGTCTTATTTGCACTTTTGAATATTGAGAGAGTGCGATTATGGTTGCACTTATTGTAAAGTGTTACCATAAAAACAAATAACAGTTTCTCTTAATCTTATTAAGCACAAACAATAAGGTTTCATTTGTTAACATTAGTTAATGCACTGTGAACTATCATGAACTAACAATGAATGACTATTTTTATTAACTAACATAAACAAAGATTAATAAATACTGTAGCAAATATATTGCTCATTATTAGTTGATGTTGGTTAATACATTAATGTTAATAAATGAGACCTTATTGTAAAGTGTTAACATTTTTATTTATACTGTTTTTAGAGTTGTAGAACTGAAATGACATTCATTACGAGATGATTAGTTAAAACATTTCAAATACACCTGCAGAATATTTTTTCTAGTCATGTATTTCGCCATTGAGGATTTCTTAAAAATAGTGTGTAAAAATCTTGTCTCGTCTCGTCTCGTGAACTCAATCTAGAGTCTCGTCTCGTCTCGTGAGATACCCGTCTCGTCACACCCCTAGTCATAAGTGTTTCGAAATTTCAATGGTTCACGTGACTTTGGCAGTTTGATACACGCTCCGAACCACTGATTCGAAACAAAAGATTCGTAAGGCTTCGAAGTTTCATGAAGCAGTGTTTTGAAATCACCCATCAGTAGATATTGTTGAATAAAGTCATTATTTAGTTTTTTTGATGCACAAAAAGTATTCTTGTCGCTTAATAACATTAAGGTTGAACCACTGTAGTCACATGAACTATTTTAAATATGTTTATAGTACTTTTCTGGGCGTTTAAAAAGTCTAAATTAACTTGCTGTTAATGCAGGCCTCACAAGCCATTGGATTTTATCAAAAATATCTTATTTTGTGTTCCGAAGATGAACGAAGGTCTTACGGGTGTGAAACGACTTGAGGGTGAGTAATTAATGACTGAATTTTCATTTTTGGGTGAACTAAAACTTTAAGGCCTTGATACACTTCAAGCGAAATCGAAGGACGAACTGATGTGATGTAATTTCAAACAAAATTAAGTTCAGGGGTTCAAAATAGCTTTCTTGCCAAAGCGAACATTCCGAAAAAATGTTTGCTCCAGCTGGTAAACACCTTCAAACTACCATTGGTCCGTGGTCTTGCTCTGAGGCTCCGCCTTCTTTGACATGGAAATCTTCTCTGGTTCATTTCTTCTGTTCAGCCAGACGTACGTAAGTAAAAACGTGAATGCGTACCTACATCTGTACAGCCACTTTATAGTAGAAATGAAGCAATAAATCTTATTAAAAGAAACACTGACACTGTTTAATATTGTAAAAGCTGCTTTCTTTAAAGCAATAAGCATGACATGACCTGACTGGAGTGCCGAATTGCAGGGCTCATGCAAACATATCCACGTAGCAATGAAGAAATGCTTTCTTAACTGCTTTTTCCTCACCGCTGTCTTTGTAGTTGTTGTTGTTTTTGAAAGGAAAGTGTGAAACACATTTACATATTCATAAACGGGATGTTTGCTAACAGTGTACCACTTGTCTCATATTTTGAACTTCTTTTTACCATAAGTGAAGTACAAAAAGAACTTTGCTGTGGGCCTTTAGGCTTTTAATGGGTAAGTCACTCAAAAATGAAAATTCTGTCATCTACTCACCCTCATAGCGGTCCAAACTCAAAATAGTTAGTAACAAAAATAAGTTATGTTTTGAGGGAAACATAATGTTTTTGTTTATCCAATGAAAATTTTTGAAAATGTTGGTTTGGGCCCCCCTTTGACTTACTATGGGCAAAAACATGCTTCAGAATATCTTCTTTTGTGATCCACAGAATAGAGGATGATGTGCAGGTTTGGAACATATAACACTACAATGAAATAATGCTGTAATGTAAATAAAGTATTAAATGTATTATTTGATTTTGAAATACTGCACAATATAGTGTGGCTTACATGCACTTGGAGGCATTTGTATAATTTTCACAGAGGAAACAATGAACAGATGTTTTTGAGTGCAGGTGCTGGCAAATGCAGCGTGTCTCACCTGACTGAGCACCAGATATTATGTGCCGTCTTCATTGATCTGCCTCCTCTCATGACAGGAGCCACCAGACTCATCCAATTTGCATAATCCTAATGAATATAAGTGAACCTTGTCCTCAAATGCATTTTAAATAGGCAACTTTTGTCTTTTCTTTTTTGCCTGAAAGCATGAACTGCAGCCGCAGTCTGTCCAGACGTCTGATGAGTTGCTTTAGTGGGAATTTCAATATCGTGAGCCTGATTAAACCTGTGATAGTCACTTTGATTGCCCTGACAAAACTTGCTGAAAGAGCCTCATGTTTGAAGAGATGAGATCTGGCCACGTTAGATAAACGCATTAGTGCAAAAATCCCATATCTCCAAACTGTCATTGCCACATAAATGCTTTTTTAGGGTTTTTATGTCTGGGTCACGTTCAAAGCGAGGTCAGATGTCCATCTGATTTATGAGAGCTTGCAGGTAGCATTGGTAGATGGTAGATGATAGAATAAAGGACTAGTTCTGCCAAAATGAAAATCGTTTCATTTAATAACCCTCATTTTCTTGCAAACCTTTATGACTTGAAAGAAATCTGGTCACTCTTTTTCATACAATTACAGTGAATAGGGACTAGAGATTTAAAGTCACCATGAAATCAAATTTGACAGTAGTTATTATAAATGATTTCTGTGCCCATCGTTATTTTTTATGTAATGTGCCATTGTAATCTTGAATCGTTGATGGCAGGATGGATCCATGCTTTCATGATGTTTACGCCAACTTCTGACCCTACCATCTGAGTGTTGAGGCAGAAATCGAGATTCATCAGACCAGACAAAGTTTTGACAAAGTTTTTATTGTCCAGTTTTGGTGGGCCTGTGTGAATTGTAGCCTTTCTATCAGCTCAAACCAGTCTGGTCATTCTCTTCTGACCTCTGGCATCAACAAGGCATTTTTGCCCACAGAACTGCCGCTCACTTTATATTTTCTCTTTTTCAGACCATTCTCTGTAAACCCTAGAGATGGTCATGTATGAAAATCCCAGTAAATCAGCAGTTTCTGAAATATTCAAACCAGCCCGTCTGTCACCAACAACTATATCACATTCAAAGTCACTTAAATCACCTTCCTTCAACATTCTGATGATCAGTTTGAACAGTCTTGACCATGGCCCCGTTTACACATACATGGTTATTTTGAAAAATGGAGACATTTCCCTTCGTTTGCGCCCTTCGTTTACACGCAAAAGGAGAATTCACCTCTGAAAACGAGTCTTTCTAAAAACTCCGGCCAGAGTGGAGATTTTGAAAATCTTCGTTTGCATGTTTGTATGTAAACTGAGACAAACGGGTGTTTAGGCAGCCAACGTCACAGTATGCGCCAGAGCACGCACCTATGTCAAAAGTGCGACCTATGTTTACATGTGATCATAAAAGCGTTCAGAGTAGCAGTCGCTTTTATGTTGGTGCAAACTCTTCTCGTGTGTTATTCGTTGCTATTTATGTTGCTATTTATGCATTTATGTTGGTGCAAACTCTTCTCGTGTGTTATTCGTTGCTATTTATGTTGCTATTTATGCATTTATGTTGGTGCAAACTCTTCTTGTGTATTATTCGTTGCTATTTTCGGGATTCTGATTGGCTTACGTGGGCTTGAGCTTCTCGTTACACCGCCACCTACAGGTTTGGCATGCTGTTGACGGCATATATACACGGGTACGTGTAAATGAACACTTTTCTGAAAACTGACATGTGTGCACGATGTTATTTTTGAAACCGGAGAGGTTGAAATGTCCGTTTATGAAAATAGCCGCCCAAGTGTAAACGTAGCCTATGTCTACATGTCTAAAAATGCAGTTGCTGCCATGTGATTGGCTGATTAGATATTTGTGTTAACGAGCAGTTGAACACGTGTACTTAATAATGTGGCCGGTAAGTGTCACATAGGGAAGAAAAGACTATCGTAGGGGTGTCTAACATCAGTTCTGGAGAGCCACAGTCCTGCAGACCATAAATACCATAAAATTATTTGAATTGTGGTCTGTGTGACTCACTATATTCCAAGACTTCTGAAGCCGTACAGTGGCTTTCCGTGAGAAACTATACAAAATTTAAGTTGTCAAAATGATTCATTTAGCAATGTGATCCACATTTGTGTTCTTTTTAATGGTGTTTTTATGTCTTTTTTAAGCTTAATGTCCCCCTGTGTTGAAAATCAAGTTTTTAATGTTGTTTATGTCTATTTGGTGTTTTTAATGTGCTTTAAGACAAACCATGCGCAAATTCAAATGTCAACACCACTGCTGAGTATTTTCTCCTTAACTTCAGTGAACCAAAGACAGTCTCAAAAACGCGGTTTGAAATCACAAACTACCTTGTAACCAATCACGTTATATCTGAGACATCTCTGAGCTGGTGTGAGTGAGTGGAGGTGGGGCTAATTTGCATATTCATAGAACCACACATACTAAATGAGGCAAGGGTGTAGAGTTACATTCAAGCTATTTTAAGGCATGAAGGTTTTTTTTTTTTTTTTTTTTTTTTTTTTTCAAGGGAAAAAAACATTTAAATATGTCATTTTGGTTATCAAAGATGAGTTTTAAGGAACAGAATGATTGACTACAGGGGGACTTTAAAAGCTACTGTGCACATCCATTGTAATTGAATGGACCGGAGCAACAAGTATCTACTTTAGTATTTTAGAATAGTTCCTTTTATGTTTCACAGAAGGATGAAAGCCATGCTAGTTTGAAACTAAATAAGAGTAAATGACTATTTCTTTATTTATTTACTATTTATTTTATCTATTCCTTCAGCACAGTTCCTTTAACATACAGCAGAAAAAGAGAAAATCACAAGAAATAAACATTTCCAGACAGACACTATATAGACTACTTGTACTGCCCAACTCAGCGTTTTTTCCTTTTTATATTTGTCTTTTTTTTTTGTTTTGTTTTTTGGATTTTTGCTTTCATTCTCTCAAGCTTTCTTTGTTGTGTTCAAGTGTATTTGCAGAGCGAGCTACAGAGAGGACACATGCCGTTCTGCATTAATTGATGTTGTAGTAGCAGACAATGTCCAGCCAACCAGAAATGTCTAGAGGAGACCTTCAAGCTCTCTTCCTTTATCAGAATCAATATGCCTACTTTCAGCTCTCTTTGTTCTTTTGAATTTACTCTAGCAATTCACTCCAGTCTCACAAAACTCTCTTGCAAAATTCCTTTTTTTTAAAAAAAAAAAAGAAGAAAAAGAAAATGGTATGCTATATACACTATGTAATTAAAGTCATCATGAAATGGAAGTTGTGGTAGTCTTTACTTCCCTATTGTGACGTATATCTGAGTGAAAGGAAAGAAGAAAAAAAAAAAAGAAAAAAAATGTAGGGCGGGACTTGATTTTGTCCATTGGGAATTGATTGGAGGATTGTGGTTTGCTATTTCTGTGATGTCATGTGAGTGACAGGTTGTCCCACCGTCGCAACAGTAAACACGTCATCAGAGAAGAGATGCTGTCAAAATAGATTGTTATTAATTTTGGTGAAGTTATTAAAGATTATGAGGGCATGTGAATTTTAAAAAAGTAATAATGTGCACTGATAAATCATTTATAATAAATAGTTCTATATTCCATTAAAAAATTAAGAATTGTCGATTTTGATTTCATGGTGATGTAACACAGCTCTATTACTTTTATTTATTTTTTCAACAACTAATGACTAGTACCTGAGTGAGAGAGACATCTCTTGGTGAGAATGAGAAGTACAGAAGATAATGACAAAACAAAAGTCAGAGACTCTTTGGCCACAGGGGCCCACACATGGCTGTTTGCCATAATCAAACATCAGTGAGTGAAAACCGTGGAGTATCTGTGGATCAGAGGTTGTGAGGCCCCCACAGGATCCCCATTCTCTGGAGTTCAGACTGTTGCTCGCTCCTCCTCCCATTGTCATGCATTAGTGTCCCTGAGGTCAAAGGTTAAGTGAGCTCAAAACAACAGTGGCTCGGCATCCATGTGAGTCAGCAGATGTCTGGCATTGACTAAATGTATGTTTTTGTAGAGGGGCAGAACAGCTGTGAAAACCTGATAGAACACCTGCTGCAGTTAGACATTAAACTGTTTCCTTGTTTACTATGTCTGCTAAGAGAAAAATAATATATGGGTCATTGACAAATTTTTATTAAGTGTTAACAATGAGATTATGTGGTTTTTATAATCAATTAACACTGCTTTTGTCATTTTTTTTACCAAAAAAGTAATTCGGTCTAACCAAAATGTTGGTTTTACTGAATGACAATTTTGGTTATACCGAATGACGAAATTGTCAAACAATGCTAACAGGCTGATATCTAGCTAGCTAGCTGGCAAAAGGACAATCAAACATTTTATATTTAATACAAGATTTTAAAATATTACAACCTTTTCAATGTTTTATAGTGGTTGTACTGAATGACCTGATGTTTGAGGACATGTGTATCAGCAAGTGAAAACATGAATTTTTCAAATAAGAGAGAGGTATTTTCCTTCACGACACCTTTGCAGGGGGAATGATGTCACATCCTATTACATGATATTGACAGCATGACTTGATCCAAAATGGTTTCTTATATTGGTTACTTCGAATGACATCAATGAAATTCATTTTTCCGGACATTCTTTCTTATAATAAAGCAATGACTTCTACACATCATTTTAATACCATTTTGCACTATGTTGATATATGATGTTATAAAATCATGCCTGAATAAAAAATATAGACATTTAAGATATTCTAATCACAAATGAAATGGCTGTATTGGCCTTTGGATGGTTAAACTGAATGACCTTTTGACACTTCAAAATCTTTAAAATAATTGTATATTTAGCAAAATATAATTAACACCTTTTGGATTCAATAAAAGAGATCTAGTTGTACAACCTTACATACTTTTGATGTCATATCGTTTTTTATCGTTATATATATGTGTGTGTGTGTGTGTGTGTGTGTGTGTGTGTGTGTGTGTGTGTGTGTGTATGTGTGTTTTCAGTCCTAAAATACTAATTAGAAACTGATTATTGGAAGCTGATGTCAGTCTTTCCGGCTGTGCACAGGAAAAGATTTGTGATCATGTTTTTCGAACACAACAGCTTTGATTTCACTCCATAAAACTATGCCATTCATTTGATTGCTTTCAGCTGAACTGCTCTAAAATCAGCCGAACCATTCAATGGTTTGCTCTTCAGAACAATTCATTTTTGTAAGGGTCCGATGAAGGCGTGATGAGTTTTTCATGAAACGCTCTTGACTTCCATTATTAGTGCGGTCGTGCTGAGCGGATCTGAATGATTGAACAGTTTTCTTTATCTGTTCTGAACTCAACGCAAATAGCCTTGCTGGAATATATAGAGATGTTCTGTTATATGTTTTCCTTTTCTAAAAACTCTCTCGTTCTTTTCTCAGAGACAAATTACCATAGATGCATTGTAATAAATGGATTTTCCACAAAAATAATATCACAAAGTATTAATAAATGTGGTTTATAACAAAAAAAAGTGAAATATAGTTGGACTTATAGTTACAAAGTGTATTTATTGTCCTGCAAAGGCCTGTGTTTGTTTTACTTGGTGGATCTTGGCGATGCGATATTTAATTTCTTCAATTTTAATGAAGGCCAGATTAACTTTGAGCTTTGCGTCACACACATATAAAAATTAACTAGATGAAAAATAAATATTTCAGCCAATATGCAGTTCATCTACAGAAACGTTGTAATTTTTTAAGACCATATTTTTTCTTTCTTTTTACAGTGATTAATTGCTCTAGAATGTAATTGAGCTCACATTCTGTAGATTCTTTCTCACCCATAATAGCAATTTCTTTGGAAATCAATACAACTTAGTTTTAAAGGTGCCCTAGATTGTTTTTTTACAAGATGTAATATAAGTCTAAGGTGTCCCCTGAATGTGTCTGTGAAGTTTCAGCTCAAAATACCCCATAGATTTTTTTTAATTAATTTTTTTAGCTGCCTATTTTGGGGCATCATTAACTATGCACTGATTTTTTCAGCACGGCCCCTTTAAGAGATGCGCTCCATCTGCCACAGGAGCTCTCGACTATATTACAGTGCATTTACAAAGTTCACACAGCTAATATAACCCTCAAATGGATCTTTACAAGATGTTCGTCATGCATGCTGTATGCATGCTTCGAATTATGTGAGTAAAGTATTTATTTAGATGGTTACGTTTGATTCTGTGTGAGTTTGAGGCTATGCTCTGTGGCTAAAGCTAACATTACACACTGTTGGAGAGATTTATAAAGAATGAAGTTGTGTTTATGCATTATACAGACTGCACGTGTTTAAAAATGAAAATAGCAACGACTCTCGTCTCCGTGAATACAGTAAGAAACGATGGTAACTTTAACCACATTTAACAGTATATTAGCAACATGCTAATGAAACATTTAGAAAGACAATTTACAAATATCACTAAAAATATCATGATATCAGGGATCATGTCAGTTATTATTGCTCCATCTGCCATTTTTCGCTGTTGTTCTTGCTTGCTTACCTTGTCTGTGCACAGATCCAGCCGTTAATACTGCCTTTCTTGTCTAATGCGTCGAATGGGCTGGCATTATGCAAATATTGGGGTCATACATATTAATGATCCCGACTGTTACGTAACAGTCGGTGTTATGTTGAGATCCGAGTGTTTTCCGGAAGTCTTTTAAACAAATGAGATTTACATAAGAAGGAGGAAACAATGGGGTTTGAAACTCAATGTATGTCTTTTCCATGTACTGAACTCTTGTTATTCAACTATGCCGAGGTAAATTCAAATTCTGATTCTAGGGCACCTTTAAAACTGACCTTAATGGACTTAAACTTGTGTACTGGCCTGCATTTCAACGAACAGAGGTGCTAAAAGGGCTACAGATAAAGCCTGTCCCTCCAGTTTGAATTAATTTATCTGAATTTACTTAATACAAATATCCTTATTTTGCAAAGTGAGGATGTCTGGAAAAAGACTTCTTGTTACTTGCAAGAAAAGTGTCTTGCCTCATGCTGATTGTAATGATCTCTGCAAGCTTCTCAGCATAATTAATGTGCTGTTTCACAGTCGCTATTTTTGTAGCATTTCGTAATGTCAGTACTCAAACTCTGGGTCAATATGTCTTTATGCTCTGTCTCTTCTCGATAATTGCATGTGCACTGGACTGAGAGGAACATCCGTCAGAAACTACTTCACCAGACGGAACATTCTAAATGTACTGAAGGCAAATCAGAGCTAGGTCTATATGTGTGATCAGTATCAGAAATTCCACTAATTTTGAATCAATGTTGCATTGAACGGATTGACTGTAACAAAAAATACTGATTATAAGTTGTTGTTTTTTTGTTGTTGTTGTTGTTTTTGCCATGTTAATAATGTCACGATTCATCAATTAAATTCAAGTACTCGATTAAAAAAAATCCTTGATTGCAATTTACCTGTGTCGATTAACCGACAAATTCCAAGTATGAGAATCCAACGGCGCCATTCACAGTAAATGCTGCTTCACGCAAACTCTCTACATGTTTGTTTGGGTTTCTAATAACACAAATAAAGTCTGACGTGCTTTGTGTTAAGTGTTGCACTGTTATCATTTTCATGCGTGAAACATGTCTTATAGCAGCTCAGAAGCTGTGAGTTTGCGTTGCTTTCATCTATTATGTGCCATTTCACCAGATTTGTAACGTAAATCACATATAAACCTACACCAACACAGGAAAATACATCAATATGTTTCTAAATATGCTAATTGTTGCTCATCACAATTTGAAAATAAAAGTTAAACCCTTGTAGCATTTCTTTCATAAAGAAGTGTCCAAATATTACAGATTAAGTGGTCATATGATTAAATGTTGTTTGGCCAATCCCAACAAGGATTTGATTATGCTGTAAAGTGTAACAACAATCACCACCCAAAAATTGGCACCCTCTGCAGGCATTTTTTATAATATGTAATGTATAAAAGTTGATTTTGTTTACATTATGTATATTATATTATGTATTTTAAAAGTGTTGTTCAATAAGCATATGTTACTTGCTTTTGATACTTTATTTAAACCAGTTATTATTGCCTCATTGTTATTATACATGCATTTTAAGTCATTTTAAAGGCAATTGACCCCGCCCCCCTTAGTTACTGTTGCTTTGTCCGACAAGCCCTGGCGCTGTTACACCACACAGAGTGAAAAATACATTGTGGAGCAACGAGGACACTGACAACACGTCAACAGACAAGACAAAGCAGGTTACTTGTGATATTAAACAAAGTCCCAACTTTCAAATTGTGTAATTTTTTTAAGAATTGCGAACAAACAAAACCGTTTTGTGGCTCTTTAAAGTGTCGTGACAGATTGCTGTAGCGCCTCAGCTCAAATGGTTCATGAACCGATCATCTCTAGTTAATTTATAGCATCAAATAAACATGAATGAACATGAGAAGGAATGTTGTTTCAAACGTGGAAAGACGTCAGTACACTCCATTTTTCAAGTGCAAGTCCACTGAGGTTAATCTTCTAACTCCTGACTGCTTTGTCGGACAAAATGGCGGATTCGGCGTTATGATTCAAATATGTTTCGAAGGGTCAATTCTATTTTTATTACCACATAATATACTTTTTTTTTTTTTTTTTCTTTTTTGACCAGATTATTCAATTAATCATAACATAATACCAAAATAATCGTTTGTGACAGCCCTACTACCGTTCAAAAGTTCAGGGTCTATAGATTTAAATGTTTTTGAATGAAGTGTACTCATCACGGCTGCTTTTATTTGATCAAAAATACAGTAAAAGAGTAATATTGTGAAATACTACAATTTAAAATAACAGATCTTTATTTAAAATTGAATTGATCTAATTGATCAACATGATTGATAATGTCAAAAAAGGACCCTGCAATCTGCAATTAATACTGACTTTTTTATGTTAAATGGCAATAATTCGATATTTTATCTCTAGAAATCACTTTCCATTTAATAGAAGTAATGAAAAAGATATTAAGATAAATATGAGCGTAGTGATCATGTAGTGTGGGCTATAGTGTGAGTTGTTTTCTACCCCTTTAGTAATTGCACTTACTCCTTAAGCTGCTTTTTACTAGCGGATTTTAAGTTTAATACTGCTGTCATATGTTATATACATGTTGTGTGCTTGGAAAAGCTGCCAACACAACAATAATATGATTCTAGGGAAAATTGTGAACTCTATAATTGGTGTTTGTATATTGGTGCGACACAATTGCTGAGTGTGACATATGGTGTATTGAGTGGAAAGGCCTCCTAGGGAGAAGCCTGAGAAAGAAATACAGATAGAGAGAGACGGACAAAGAGTGAAGAGGTGGTTGAGGGAGGGCATGAATATGTCAATAGTCAGCAGGATATTGTGGGAATGAATTACATTTGGTTGCGTAAGATGTATGTTCACACATGTGCTCTGGAACTGTATATAGATCAATAGGAAGTGGCGGGTGAACCGATTCACAAAAATAGGATGTATTTTCTGCAAACAGTCTATTTAAACATGAAAACATTGTTTTTAGCTGAGTGCCCTAACTGAGTTGTTTTACAGACTCTTTGGACAGTATCACAGGAAGATTCCCCCTGAAGCAACCTGCTGGGTTAAGGGTGTTGCTCAAAGGCACAATGGACACACGCTCCAGGACCACCCTTGGAATTTGAACTTTTACTTCACCATCTCTGAGAAGTTCTGAACTGTTCTGAATCTGTTTATTATGAATGAATACCACTGTGTGATGGAAAGTGATGGCAAGAGTCTTTGGATGCGTCTGCAAAATGAATAAATGTAACTGTAAATGTAAGAATTAAATCACAAATGCACAATGAATGAATTGTCAGATGTACAAAAAATCATGTTCTAGCTTGCTGCCTTTGAGTTCATTTAATGAAAGATTTTTGAAATTAATAAATTATCTTTTGCCATAGAGAATATTTTTACTTTGAATAGCAAAAACCGAATCACTGAGACGATGATAAACAAATCACACATGAAAAGATAAAGCAGAAGCTATAGTGAACACAGAATGATGGAGCACAGTTCTTCTCAGGTCACCCAAAAGATTAAATCAAAGACATGAAAGTATTTTGACAGATTGTAACCGTGAGTCATCTAGCAATATTATTTTGGGCGAATAACAGGTGCTTTAAGTGAGCTTTAGTGTGTGTGTGTGTGTGTGTGTGTGTGTGTGTATGTGTGTGTGTGTGTGTAAGTTTGACTAAGTTCATCTTGTTTTAAAGACTCAGAAAGAAACATATTATGTGTCTTTCCAGACTCCAACAGAACTCCTGGACACTTCCTACCTTTACCTGACCAAAACATCACTTGCAGAAAAACCTGTTATCCATCATTGAAAGTTGTATCATATGTTAGCCAAATATTTAGGCAAAGCTCAGACTTTAGATTTTTTCTTTTTTTTCTTTCAGGTAACTGCAGGATCAACCTGGAACATTATGGGGTTCTTCTTTTGTTGTTGTTGTTTTTGTGCTTTGTTGCACATTGTGTTGGTGCTTTGTTGTTTTGTTTTTTGTTTTTCTTGTGTTGTGCATTGTTTTGATGTTATTGTGTTGTGTTATTTGTTGCTTTGTACTGTTGTGGTGTTTTGCTTTTTGTTTTGTTGTGCTTTGTTGTGCATTGTGTTGTTATGTTGTTTTGCTGTGCTTTGATTTTGTTTTGTTGTGCATTGTTTTATTGTGGTTTGTACTGTGCTTGTTTTGTTTTGTGTGTTTTGCATTGTGTTGGTGTTTTGTTATGGTTGTTGTGTGTTGTTTTGTGGGGGAGTTTTGAAGTGTTTTTTTGTTGCTGTTGTTGAAGTTTTGTGTTTTTATAAGGTTGTTTTGTTGTAGTCTTTCATTAGACGTAGACTTTTTTTTTTTTTTTTGGTTTGTGTTTTTTGTTTCTAAAAATACCCACATCATTTATTGGAAGCATTTGTTTCGATTCGTTATCCCCAACATTAAACCATGGCCCCTCAGGCTGACTTTTTCACTACCTAGGGCGCTATGGCTAGTATTAGAAGGGTTTTGACCCCCTCTAGCCCTTATCTGTTTGAACTATGCTCCAGTTGAGTTCAAAAGGGAAGTGCAGCTTATTGTCCATTCTATTGTCACACTCAGGGTGTACTCACACTAGGCGCTCTGAACCGTGCCCGAGCGCGTTTGACTCCCAAAGCCCGGTTCGTTTGACTAGTGTGATCGCTCCGTTCCGTGCCCGGGTGCGGTTCGTTTAGCTGTCCCTGGCCCGTTTGGAAGAGGTGGGCCAGAGCACGGTTCGGTTGGGCTCGAACACGGTGCGCATTCAGTGTGAGCGCTAACCGTACTGGAGCGTGGAACAGCTACTACTTTGTGTGCGCTGTCAACATTTTTCCCTCATACGATCTCATAAAAGGACTGACTCGGCTGTCAGTCGACATATAAAGTGCACTCAGTGCACCCAAGTACGTAAGCTGGGATTCAGCCTCAGCATTATTTCTTCAGCTTGCTATCACTTATGTTGCTCTAATAGGACATCCTGATGCACTGTCCTCACCTTTCTGCCATAACATTAAATCACACTGGCAGTTCAGTTCCATACTCCTCTGATTCAGTAGGGTGGAATGGCATGGAGCGCCATCTGATTTACTGTCCTTTAATACAGAGTGTCCTGCCAGTTATAATAGACTACTTCTTTGAGGTGGACGAACTTGTAGTTTTTAGCAGGGTGATTGCCCTAGCTCTGTAAATGTGGCCAATAACTGAAAAAGGTTTATTTTTTTTCTTTTATGTGCCTATGATCACAATTAGAGTTTGACTTTTTAAAATAAACCCTCAAGCTGTAATTGTTTCTCCGAAGCGAAACTTCACCTATTCATCTCTCACTAACTGAAGCTGACAGAATGTCAGCCAATTTGCATAACAGTAATCACAGAAAAGTGAAAAGGACAGCGAAAGAGACTACACGTGCACATATAAACTCATAGCACATCTCAAATTATTTGTTTGGCCCAAGATATGCATACAGATGTTTCCATATAACAGAGTGATGGAATTGCTGGTCAGCTGAGGTCAGATGATCATTTTCTGTCACTGCACTCTGGAACCTCCATTAGTTCATTGAGTGACAGGCGATAGATAAACCTGCTACAGACCCACAGGGATAATGAATCCTCTGACAACAGGTGCCATTGTCAGAATAGCAGGTAAGAGCATCCAGAGGCAGTGAAAATTTCTCTCGTCATTACAGAAAGTGACTCTGTGCCCATTCTAGGGGTTTTCTGAACATATGTTTGAATTGCAACGTCATAGCGTAGCACAGTATGGATAATTGTTTGTTTGTTTGTGAGAGAGATTATATATTAGATTTACATGTACTGTAGCAACGTGGATACAAAATTCAAATCTTTCAATCCCATTTTAGAAATGCACTAAGTGATGAAACCTCACCCCATTATCTGGTGGACTTATACATGTGGGCATTTGAGTCTACAGTATAATGGCAGATTTTATTTCAGCTTTATTTTACTGTCCATTTTACAGTACAAAATCACATACGGAAAATGTAAATGGGTAGCTTTTGAAAGATTTATGAGCCATTCCAACCTTTAATATAATTTCTTTTGTAGCTGACTGTGTGTTCCTATACTGTACTGTGCAGTACATAACAAAAAAGAGCGGATTTTTTTATAACTGGGCCATGAAGCCAAAATAGTATATCTATAATAATATAAATCTATAGTAGTATCTAAAGCAGTGGTCTCAAACTGCCGGCCCGCGGGCCATTTACGGCCCGCCTTCCCCCTCCACCCGGCCCGCAACTGATCTCAAAATTAAAACATAATCCGGCCGCTAAATTATTATTATTATTAGTTTATTATTGTTCTCTAGTTGTCTCATACCATATTCCACATGCAAAGAAAAAGTCGCCGTTCTAAGGGGCCATTCACATATCGCGTCACATAAGCGGCCGCGCCACTTTCTCCTTCTTTCCAAAGCGCTTACGCTCCCGTGACCGTGGCGTCTGACGTTGCTATGGAACCATGAACAGCGCTCTCCACGATAATGAAGTTTCAGCAAAAGAAAAATTGATTTCTAGTCCTTGCATTAGCTCTACTACTATATATATTTATGGAGAAATAAAATATTAAAACAAAATATTGGATGCGAAATAAAAACCCGCCCTGTACAGCTATGATCAGCTGTTCGGCTGAGCTATCGGTGTTGTTAAGGAAAGGCCGAAGCTCATAGGTTGGTCTTTGTCACATGAAAAGTTGCGATGTTTTCATCTCGCCGCGGCATAGGCGCGCCTGGAAAAACGAGCGCGCCGCACCACATGCACGTCGCGACCGCGTCGCTTCTATTATGAGCGCGTTTGCCTAAATTACAGTAAAAGCACTCGCGCAAGTCGAGAGCGTCGATTTTAAACCACCGAAACGCGTCCGATGCGCGTCAAACGACATCTTGGACAAAATGGCTCAGCGCTGTGAGCAGAAGCGTTGCCAGGTGTCTGGCAAGAAATATAATAGTGTACAAATGTATTCAGGGATTGCATTTGTTCAGTGTGGCTCAGTGCAAGATTTTGATGCTCTTTAAGCTAAAATAAAGTAAGGGAAGATATTTGCACTATAACTGTTAAAACTGTATGTAACAATGATAGAGACACTGCTGTTTACATTTTTTAAGTATGGCAAAAAAAAATTTAGGCAAGGCAATTTTATTTGTATAGCACATTTCATACACAATGGTAATTCAAAGTGCTTTACATAAAGAAGAACCAAATACATAGCCTAATAATAAAAATGGAATGCATAAGAAATAGAAATAACAGTAAAAATTCTGCTATCTGGCTGGAAGAGTTAGGAAGTTTCAGGTTTTTTGCTGTCTGTCAGAGCGGATCTAAACGGATCTATCCATCAGAGCGGATCTAAATTTTAGAAATTAAATTTGAAGTAAATGAAAAATAATAAAGTACATTTTCAGAAATTTTGCGCTTTCTTGTGCTTGAATATTAAAATGGCCCTCTTATGAGGGGTCAATCACAGAAACGGCCCCCAGCCAATTTGAGTTTGAGACCCCTGATCTAAAGGATACAGTGAAGTTATATAATACCACATTAGAAGGCCAAGTGAGCAAAGATTGACCCTCAGCCCTGCACGAGTAAATCACAAAACAAAACAGACCAAGTGTTGCATTATCTCATCACTGTATTATGACTAATGCATAATAAACACAAACTAGACAAGTCAGATAGACCAGTGATGAATAATGGATGCAGTACTGCAATGTCAAATGAAACTAGCATCCTTTTGTAAACTCTGCCAGAGGGGCTAAGGATTTGCTGGTTAGCGTGGTCCAGTTAGTGTCAGGATTAAGATTGCACTGCCATTGAGTTGAAAAGGAATACCAATGTGTTACAGACTCCATGCAACAGCAAATCATTTTGAGATGTATCAACTTCTCTGAAGACCTAAAAACTTTTGGCCTACAAACTTTTGAGGAGCAAAAAAAAAGCCTTGTCAGTGATATAAATTTCAGATGCTTTAGGTTCTAAATAAATTGCATTCAATGATTTGATAATACACTTTTTGCTGGAGTGACAAATAAGTCAAGCAAACAACTCACTCTGTGAAAGTGGGTCGTTTTCTGTCTTATTTTTGAAGTGTCAGACATAAGTAGCTGAACCGAGAGCAAGTTACTGACCTGATTTTATCAACTCTTAACTTTTTATATCAATGTGCCATAAGACTTTGTGAGAGAACTTTCTGATAAAAATTGTATAAGGTAAATAAGCACAAAAATGCTGAATATTAAAATGGTTATTTCATTTGATTGCATGTTTGAAGCATTTGTTTATGTAAAGGATGTAAATATATTAAATATATTCTTGATGTGTTGTTTTTGTTATGTTATTTTGTCAACAGCAAGAACCCACATGATAATTATGCACAACATTCGAACAAGAAAGGCTCCAGTGACATTACTGTAGAGCAGTGTTACTCACTACGTGGCTCGCCAAACTTTAATTTGTGGCTCGCATGGCAAATAATACGGTAATATGACCTAACGTGAAAATGAGCGGGGCAGCCAGAAATCTTGGGGCACTGTAGAGCTAGGGAGGGCTCCACAAACCCTCCGAGAGACCGGCTGTCTGCTTAGTATTGCGAATACAAGCCTGCCAAAACCATGCGCTACATTTTAACATATCCTGCTCACTTTATGAGTTAAAATGGTATAGAAAATCCAAAAAATCTCAACAACGAACACTATAAAGAGGAAACAGAGAAAACAGGATTGCAAACAACAAGCTACAAATACAACTCAAGCAAAGAGCCTTCGCACCCGGGCTTACTGCCACCCGGTGGCCGTAAGGAGAACTGAACAGTCGCCGATATTCATTTAAGCGGATAAATAGAGGAGAAATATGGCAAAGTCATTTTGGTGCAGCAGGTGGCGCTTTGACTATTACTGAATATTGTCAAGTAGATGTCTTCTGGCCAGGACTTTTATCAAACATGAAATTTGGAGCAGATCAAACGTTGTATGCCTGAGTTACAATAACTTCCTGTTTCGTGGCGTTAATCGCATACATTAGCACTTAGCCAAGTGTTGCATGATTTAATGTGTTTCTAGCATGTTTGATACTTCATGGCATATACAAATTTGCTTCTGGGAGTGAATTACAGTGCAAAGCATGCCATTTCCTGTTGCCAGCAGGTGGCGCTAAAACTAACTAAATATTGGCATATAGATGTCTTTAGGCCAGGACTCTTATCACAAATGTGAAGTTTCGGACACTGTATGCCTGAGTTACAACAGCTTCCTCTTTCATGGAGAAACATCAGACTTTGTAAGTCCGCCACGGATATGCCGTTCAGCGAAAACTCAAGATCTTCGCAAGTTAATATTGGTCTTAGACCTTAAGATTAGACTGACCAAATATGACTTTCATCTGGATAAATCTCTACGAGGAGTTAATCACAGTGTAACTATGACTGTAACTGAATATTGGCATGTAGATGTCTTCAGGCCATGACTCTAATAAAACATGTGAAGTTTGGGCATGCCTGCATGCCTGAGTTACAACAACTTCCTGTTTCATGGCGAAACATTGAACTTTGTCAGGCCACCACGGACACACCCTTCAGCAAAAACTCAAGATCTTCGCAATTTAACGTCTCAAAGGCCTTTAGATTAGACTGACCAAATATGATGTTTTTCTGATATAAGCTCTAGGAGGAGTTTGTTAAAGTACAACGTCTGGAAATGGCGGAAATGGAAAAACTGCAAAAAATTTGCAGAGAAAATTCAAAGTATCTCACTTCTTGTTGGGTTTACAGATTTTGCACCTAGTGACTTGTTTGTAGGTATTAGGCTGTTACATGTGTCTGCCCAATTTCATACCTATCTGTGAAATGTAGTGTGAATGGCGCTTAATTGAAATTTTGTAGGTGGCGCTATTGAGTCATTTTGCCACACCTTATTCAGAAACCCATATCTAAGGTAAATTTTCACCACTTCTGACGCGCAAATTTTTGAGCATGTTTAGGCCCTCAAAAATGCGATTCATTTCGGAGAAGAAGAATAATTGACTGAGAAATTCCAATAGGGTCCTCACACCACCGGTGCTCGGGCCCTAAAAATAACCTTCTGGGAACCAAAAACGAACATTCTGGAAATGTTATAATAACATTATAAGAACATTAGATTAACGTTAGAATAACATTATATAAACCAAAAACTAACATTCTGAGAACACTAGATTAACGTTAGAATAACGTTATGAGAACGTTATACAAACCAAAAACTAATGTTTTGGGAACGTTAGATTAACGTTAGAATAATGTTCAGAGAACCAAAAACTAACATTCTCTGAACGTTAGATTAATGTTAGAATAACGTTATGAGAATGATAGATTAACTTTAGAATAACGTTATACAAACCAAAAACTAAAGTTTTAGGAATATTAGATTATTGTTAGAATAATGTTCTGGGAACCAAAAGCTAACGTTCTGAGAACGTTAGATTAACGTTAGAATAATGTTTTGGGAACATTAGATTATGACTGAACCACCAGTGCTCGGGCCATAATGAAGAAAGCATTAATGCTTTTTTTGCTCATCCCAGCATTAAGGTAAACCTGCTTTTTGTCATTAAGGGACATCATCTTGTCTTAATTACAAATTTGACTGGTAAATGATAAAGAATGATTTTTTTTTCCCACCTTTTGTGTTTATTGCATTGCATATTGTATGTTCAGGGATGACAGATTGATAAGCAGACATGCTACTTATGAACATGATAAAATACTATAGTAATTTATAGTAAATACTATAGTGTTTTCAAACCATACTATAGTAAAGTACTGAAAGTAAAGTACAAAATTAATTTGTTGTGGCAATCCTATAGTTGCTGTGGCAATTACAACTATAATAATATAAACAAATTACTTTACACAATACTGTACGTTTTCTACAACTATAGGGTATATTACACTACAATACACTACAGTTTACTGTAGTAAAAACTAAAGTATACTACAGCATTTATTACAGTGTATCAGTTCACTATAGTTAATACTGCAGTATGCTGTAGCATTTATTAACAAAGTGTTGTAAATACTATAATATACAATATACTACAATTTACTATAGTATGGTTCAAAAACACTATAGTGTTTACTATATAAATTACCATAGTATTTTTTTCATGTACTGGATGTAAATTTTTATACTTTGCGGTAAAAGTGGTTCTCCTATTGACTTTGTCCTATCGGTGTGGCTCTCATGAAAAAAAATAGTGAAGACCAAGGCAGTTTCAAATTGTTTCAAAGTTTAACTTTGAACTTTCATGTTTACTGAAATTAATTTTCATATTTAGTAATAAAATGAGACATGCAATGGAAAAATGTAACTAAATACTGAAGACAAATTGGCATGAAGTGCATCACTGCTACATGAACTCAGATCTGAGTCTATAACAGGGAATGAAACCTAGATCCCCCCCACCATGAAAAAATGGAATAAAAGACTCAGTGTTCGCTTGTTTTTTTCTGAATATGATGAAATGATGAGAAATAATAAGAAAGTTCTTTCAAAATTGCTTTGTGGAAAATAAATGAGTGATAAGCCTTTGATTCCAGCTGTTAAAGTGAGTCTTACCTGAATCTGCATTATGTTGCAATTTCAGACACATTCAATCCAAATTATACAGGTTATAAGATTGGATGATATACAATATTTTTCTCTTTTGGCTGCATTTTGGTATGATGTTGAAAAATGTTTGCAGGTATGTTTTAATTAGTCATGTGAAAAAGAAAGGACCCCCATTAGAATTTTATGGTTTTACTTATCAAAACATAATAAAAATCATCTGGTCATTAACAGGTCTTAAAATGAGGTAAATACAACCTCAACCACAACAAATTACATATTACACAGAGTCATTATTTATTTAACAAAAATAAAGCCAAAATGGAAAAGCCATGGGTGACAAACTAAGTACACCCTATCATTCAATTGCTTGTAGATCCACTTTTAGCAGCAATCATTTTCTGTATGACAGTGTCAGTCTCTCACATCATTCTGGAGGAATTTTGGCTCACTCTTCTTTACAACGTTGCTTCAGTTCATTGAGGTTTGTGGGCGTGTGTTTATGCACAGCTCTCTTAAGGTCCCATGATGAGGTCAGGACATTGACTGGGCCATTGCAGCACCTAGATTACTTTCTTTTTCAACCATTCTGTTGTAGGTTTGCTGGTGTGCTTGGTATCAATGTCCTGTTGAATGACCCAATATCAGCCAAGCTTTAGCTGGCGGACAGATGGCCTTACATTTGTCTCTAGAATACTTTGGTATACAGAGGAGTTCACAGTCGACTCAATGACTTCAAGATGCCCAGGTCCTGTGATTGTTTGGAAAAGGCTGTATAACCCTTCTCAGATTGATGGCAGCAACAATTGCTTCTCTGAGATCATAGCTGATGTCTTTCCTCTTTGGCATTGTGTTAACACACATCTGAATGCTCTAGACAAGCGAAATGTCAAAACTTCTACTTTTATAGAGCCTTAACTTTTGGAAAAACAATCAAATCAAATTTGAATGTTTTAAAACGTGCTCTAACATTCAGCAATTATGTTTGTTGCTGTAACTCAATGTATTCAAGTTGATTCAGTGATATTAAATAATATTTGTTTTTTTACAGTGTATAGTAATAAAACTGAACAACATACAATTATTTTTTTAATAACCTGCAAGTTATTGTATTTTTGTGTGTTTCCCTCACAGTTAAGCTAAAAAAAAATACATCATGTGGTAATATCTAAATTAAATGGTTTTCACAAAAACAATATTTAATTGAGAAACTTCTAAATATAAGTACTTGGATACATTTTCAAATACTTCAGCAATGTGACTACAGGCTTTGCATTCACAGGTCTGCACTTTGTAATGTACAGTACATGTCAGAGTTTTCCTTGGTAATGGTATGTCATAAATCATTCATCGGGCTATTATGTGCATTTTTAACCCCTTTGATGGCATACTGAGTGTACAAAGTACACTCATTGTGCATATTAAATAGGATTGGAGTAAATAAAGAACATTTTCTCATGGTCATAGGCTGTGAATATCCTTGATTAATGTTAACATTAACAATGGCTTTTTCAACATAAATAGACATCAAGATTGCATCTTACAACTTCTCCATTGTCTCCTCTTTTTAAATTGAGATAAATAGAATTAGTCTTTTGAATAATGAAAATTAACTCAAAGATAATGCTAGGATGAAGTTTGTAATTTTTGTGTCATTAGCATCACCAAATGGATTGGCAGTTGAATATTTTCTCAAACCTTCCCCTCATCTTCCATTGGCCAGCCAAATAGAAACCACCACCCCATACTCATGCTATTGGTTGAGCCTATAGCTGTCTAATTTGGAAGACTACATCCTTTGGGGGTCACATTTGTCAGCTGTCGGCACATTCGACTTCATGTCTGACAGCTGTTGTTTTTCAGAAAAGTAACCATTATAAAATTGAATGTTTTTCCTTGTGACGCATTTGTTGTAATTTCTTTATGACTTGGGAATGTAATAGTTACTTTATTGAAATAAGGCAGCCTCAATGATGTATACGGTAGACAAATGCGACCTCTGAAGGATGCAGCCTTCAAAATGAGATAAAGCTGCTGCTATGTCAATATTGTTGGGATAATCAATTTAACAAATCAATGTAACAATTTTTTTTTAAATTACACACTTCAGCTAGACATATCTGCTGGAACTACAACCCTGGATTTTTCCATAATGTCTTTACAATATTAACAAAAGTACTTCCAAATGTGGACTTTTTTCTAGAGTTAATCACAATGTACTGGTGAATTTTACAATGACATATTGCCTTATATTGTTTTGTGTGAAAGGTGCTCTAAGCTGTCTGATAATAGACATGAGTCTGTAATACTCCATAAGTTTCCAAACTTTTCAACTTTACTATAAATAAATAGCATTTTTAAATTTAATTTGAATTATTTCTTAATTTCTGTACATTTTTAAATGTTACACATTCCATACTTTTGAATGGGTCTCAACAATAAAAAATATTTTACAAATCTGATAAATTATCTATTGCAATATAGGCTAATTATCGTTGTTGTTAAAATATAAAAATAAATATAAAAGTCACATCAGATCATAAACAAACTGAACAAGCTCGGATCAAACATTTCTGTTTATGTTTGTTCTGCTTTCATTTTAATGTTTAGCATTTTGGTTACTTTTAAAACCTATTAAAACTAAGCAATCATGTCTCATTTCCGCAACTTGGGAATACACAGCCCTGAATATATAAATGTAAAGGGCTATTCAGACATCTAGTGGCTACAGTATGGTATTACAGATTATTTTTTCGCCTTTGAGAAGAAAGTGTTTTCGTAGCTGGAAGGCAGACTGTGTTGTTTGTTGTTTGCATGTTGTTTGCATTTTCTTCTTTGAAAACAAAATAGCAGCAAAATTTCCATGAATTGAAAGCATTTTTCCCCGCGGTCAGCATCATTTCAACTAGCAGCAGTGATCTAATCTGCGTCTGAGGAGATTGTAGACGGGTGTTATTTGCGCATGCACCAGCGGGTGGCTCACGTGAGTCATCACTGGAAACAGAACAAGGAAATACTGTATAATCAAGCAGCGCTTAATATGTGTTATTATGGCAAAATAATGATTTATTTAGTTTTAAATGAAATGATTGTAATCCTGATAGTATCCCCCCTTTTTTCAAAATGTAACTGTAATCTGATTACAATGTTTTTTGACGTAAATGATAGTTACTGGATTTTTGTATCCTGATTACGTAATGCCGCTACATGTATTCCGTTAATCCCCAACCCTGATCATAACACACGGTCACCTAGTCTAGCTCAGGGGCTGACCTTCTGGGCATATAAATGAGTGTTAGACCTAGCTTCAGACGCCTTCACCATTTCTGGGTTCTCACCTGTGGAGCAGCTAAGTGCTTATCTGCCAGCGAGGCGCCATGCACCAACACCCAGGAAGAGGCAACACTCCAAATGGAGTGAGCTCTCACCCCCAGGGGGCATGGCTGGTCCTGACCTTGATACACTAAGACTATGGCATCCACAATAAACCTCTGCTTGGAGACAGCCTTTCCTTTCTGCTGGCCTCCGTAACAGATGAGCTGGTCTGAGATCCTGAAGCTCTGTGTGCGGTCCATGTACAAGTGAAAGGGACAGAGCAGAGCAAGGGCTGGGTCTGCCTCCTCAAGGGCAGCGCTTGCAGGTTCACCACCTTATCTCTGAAAGGGGTGGCGGGAACCTTGGGCACATATCCAGAACTGGCTGGCCCAAATTCCAGACACAATTTATTGACCGAAAATGCCTGCAGATCCCCTACCCTCTTGACAGAAGCGAGCGCTGTCAGGAGCACTGTCTTAAGAGACAGGAACTTAAACTCCACCGATTGCAGCAGGTCAAAGTGCGCTCTTTGCAAGGCTGACAAGACCAAGGAGAGGTTCCAAGAGTGTACAAGGTGAGGGCGGGGGAGGATTCAGCCTCCTTGCGCCCCCCAGGAACCTGACTATCAGGTTGTGCTTTCCCACAGACTTATGATCTGCTGCATTGTAATGTGTGGTGGTAGCAGCAACATACACTTTCAGGGTGGAGGGAGACAGCCTTCGCGCCAACCCTTCTTTCAGGAAAGAAAGCACAGCTCTGCACGGGCACATCCGGGGTTCTTCTTGGTGAGAAGAACACCACTTAATGAACAGGTTGCACTTCAAAGCGTAAGCACACCTTGTAGAGCGGACTCTTGTTGAAGTGATAGTGTCTACCGCTGCTGGTGGTAAATCACTAAAATCCTCTGTGTCCCATCCAGAGACCAGAGGACTGGATGCGGGTGCCATAACAGGCAAACAGGTCTGCCTTTGCGGCTACAAAGCGTATCCAAATCAGCTGGACCAGCTGGGGATGGAGTCTCCATTCTCCTGGGAGCGTGAGCTGTTGTAAGCGTCGGCTGTACGACTGAGCTTGTCCGGAATGTGAATGGCACAAAGCGACTTCAGATCCTTCTGATTCCAGAGGAGGAGATGGCGGGCAAGTTGCGACATGTGATAGAAGCATAGACTATCCTGATTTATGCAATGGCCGCAGTGTTGCCCGTCCAGACCAGCACATGCTTGCCCTGTATCAGCAATCTGAAGTGCAGCAGGGCAAGCTGTTCTGCTAGCAACTCAAGGTAATTGATATGCCACTGCAGTCGAGGTCCTATCCAGGAGTTCGAGGCAGCATGCCCATTGCACATGGCACCCCAGCCAGTGGTGGAGGCATCTGTTAAGACAACAACATGCCTGGACACTAGTTCTAGTTGGGTCACACTTTAGTTTGGGTATCAGCGATCTGAAGTGGAGCAGGGCAAGCTGTTCTGCTAGCAACTCGAGGCAATTGATATGCCACTGCAGTCGAGGTCCTATCCAGGAGCTCAAGGCAGCATGCCCACTGCACCCCAGCTGGCGGTGGAGCATCTGTTAAGACAACAACATGCCTGGACACTTGTTCTAGTTGGGTCACACTTTATTTTAGGGAACACATTCACTAATAACTATGTTTTTTTTTCTTTAATAAACTCCTAATTTACTGCTTATTAATAGTAAGGTAGTTGTTGTAGTGGTTACATTTAGGTATTGGTATAGGATTAAGGGATGTAGAATATGGTCATGAATATGCATTAAATATGCATGAAATTGATTTTTTTATTATTTTATAATGTTTCCTGAGGTGCACTTATAATGTTAATATGAATTTGACATCAAATAATTGTAGTAAATGGTTATTTTCTACCCTGATTTTAGCCCTCTGATTTGAAAGATCTGTTCGAAGGGGCGTGTCAATCTTGCTATTATCACAATCTTATCCTAAACAACTAGGCCTACTTTCTCGCTGCTCATCGACTGAACATCAGTGGGCGGGGACAACGATGCGATGATGAAAAAGTAGCCATTGTTGTCTTGCCCCAGAGGCAGTTGTATGCAAATGACTGTGCCTCTGTGAAACTGGGAATCAATAAGAATCAGAATCTATTAAGCAGAATCAGAACTAAAATTCAAACGATACCCAACCCTACTTTTAAATAATAAATAAACTTTCTAAACAAAGTTTGATTTCAATTAATTAGACATGCTATTTTGAATACTAAAATTAAATTCAATGATTAAAACGGAATCTAGAAACCCAGGGGGGGAAAAATGAAAAAACTTGTGTAATCTTGTGAAAAACTGCTCTTTTCCAGGAAACCCTTCACACATCAATCAGATGTGCTACAGCTTGTGCCACATTCAGTAAAATCCTAGTGAGAAAATGCATTAGTCCCCATCTTTCGCTTGGGAAAGAGCTTAGGAAGAATATTCACCAAACATCACAGAGAAGATGTTTCTAGTGCGCTTTTTTCTGTGTCACAGGAACAGGGCAAAAAGTCTGGCTGGGTCCAAATGTGTGATCATGAGCCCTGCAGTCACACAGTCTCTATACTAGCCTGTACACCTCTGTATGGTCATAGCTCATTGTGACTCTCCTCTAAATGATTCATTCTTCTCATGTTATTAAATCATGAATCCTGTTTAATTCATGACCCAGGTGCCAGGAGCCCATGACCAGTATTCTGCAGTGGGCTAAGCGGAATGTTCTTGCACTGCACTGAAAATGTTCTGTCATGTAATAGTTCTCTCCCTATCTCTCTTTCTCTCTCCACCCAGCCCAATCACATTGCCGGGGGGAGGGGTGTCCCCTGGTAAAAATCTCATTCTGGGGGGTAAAAATCAAGTTCCATGGTGGGGTCCCCCAGTAAAAAACATGTTCCAGGGTGGCGGCGGGTTTCTTTCTTTCTTTCTGTTTGGTGAACTATTGGTTTCATGTAAGCATCACAACATCAAGTCTTTGGCTTCAGGCAGTCTCCATTTGTGTGAAAATGTTGATCCTGGAATAGCTTTGAAGCTGAAGTGGCTTCTATAGCTGCATGAGATAGGTAAGGTCATTAGCACTTTGATGAGCACACTATGGGCCTGAGAGCTCTGCTCATGGATGTGGAAGTAATGAACTAGTGTTGGCAATGATGAATGACTGTATGGTGGTGTGCACTCTTATGAGTTGATAGTCACAGCGAATGAGCACTTGGGCAGGTGTGATTGAAGTGGAACAATTAGCATGTCATTGCACAGACACACTTCATTGGTTGAGTACATGCTAGTCCACTCAAACGCTATGATGTTTACTCTTAGGTGATCAAAATGGTTTTGTGTTATCACCGTTAACACCGTAAATTTCATACTCTGGGTTGACTGAACTTACTCCAGACCGCGGTTTTGGAACCTGTAATTTCCAAAGTTTTCAAATTTTCCCTCTGGCCACCTAACAAATGAAGCCGCAAAGTGGTAACATTTTCAATTTATGTTTATGTTTTTAAGAAAGTCCTCTGACTTTTAACACTTGTTTAGGTAAATTTTTGAGTAAATTAAAATACAATACTCACATTTTAATGTGTATTCCTCGGCTACCAGAGACATATCACCCACCATTTTCTGTCATCACCGGTGCACAATGAATCTTGGGATAGGCCAGGCCGTAAAGGATCCACTGATATTTCTTAATAATAATATGACGATGACAATTTTCCTTGCCTATATCTGTACCGATATGAAATGTACTGCAGAAAGACTGAATCATCATTATACCATTCCGAATTGACCAATTTATGTACCGGTAGGCTATTTTTGACTTACTATATAGAAACATAGTGGTGCCAATTTAAAGAGGCACCATTTAGGCAATGGTCTCTTGCTACAGATTCTCACTGAGAGCTAAGCCCCCTTGAAGATCAAATCCTAGAACCGCCCCTGATCCACTCGTTCTATCCTTCGTGGCCCAGGGAAAGGACGCATTTGTAAGCCGCATTTGAAGGAGCCTTTGAATTGGGACAGCCTTTGTCATGCCACTCTGATGCAATTGGCCTTCATGTGTGGCCTACAAAGGATGCAACCTCCGAATTGGGTTATTACAAAAAACATAGGCTCATTTAAGATGTCTGGTAATGTTAAGTGACATTAGAAAGCTGTTCCTCATTGAAAGCTTCATCAGTGATTCGATTAAGCTGGGTACTGAGTGATTAAACTGATTGAACTTTTCTTTATGTTTCATATGGGACACATAATGATGGCAGCTGATTGACCATTACGCCGGTCAAGTCTAGGTCAGAGCACCAACTGCCAATGTAATTCTTCAGCAAGTGGAATCTTAGTATGTTGCTGTGTGCTCATTTTTCTCTCAATTTTTGGGGGGTGCAAATATTCTTTTGTTTGATTTCATACAGGCATGTAAAATACTCAAGGGGTTTGTCACAGCAGGCAGCATCTTCTCTGACACAACAACAATTTTCCCTCTTTTTGTATCCACAGGTGTGTGCTGCAAAAGAAGCAAATCCACACATTGCCGAAAGCCGGAATTGCCGCCAACACACCTAATATTGCATCACTAGATGCACTATTACAGCTGCCCCACCAGTCCTGTGCTTCCTGCAAAATCAAATTTAATTAATTCATCTATTATGGATTCCACCAAACAACTAAAGGTAATGGGTTTTACCTACTGTATTGGCAAAGCTCCTTGTTTTAGTTTCATCAGTACTATGGATTTTATTACCTTTGTTTTAAACCTATTATCCCCCTTCTTGACTTGCTATTTGAAGACTGATAAAGACTCAGTGGAAGCTAGTTAGAGCAGGGTGATGATGCAACAATCCCATAGTATGGCTCCACTGTTTTGGTGTCAAACTGGGCCACATGGTGACTTTAAACTTGTGTACTCAACAGATGGGCAGGGTATTGGGACCCCCAGTGCATGGTCATGTCTGAATATTGCCTGTATTACAGAAAACAAGTTACATAGTAGTGAATCGTGTTGTTTGACTAGAATCATGCAATAGAGCTGAAATGGTAACACTTAAAGGTTCAATAGTTAATGCAAACATGGTAACATGAACTAATAATGAACAATAATTTAAGAGCATTTCTTAATTGTGTCTAATCTTCTAAAATTTCTACTATACATACTGTTCAAAAGTTTTTGAAAAAGGCACACCATTAATTTGCTGAAAAATACTGTAAAAACAGGAATATTGTGAAATATTATTTCATTTTAAAATAACTATTTTCTAATTTAATATATTTTAAAATGTAATTTATTCCTGTGATGGCAAAGCTGAATTTTCAGAAGCTGTTACTCCAGTCTTCCGTGTCACATGATACAAATTATTCTAATTTGCTGATGTTTGTGTATATATATATATATATATATATATATATATATATATATATATATATATATATATATATATATATTATTAATATTAATGTTGAAAACATAAAAAAAAATTTTTTAAAAATTGTGATAACCTTTTCTTTATTAAAAGAAAGACATTTTTTGAGTGGAAAACTTTTGTAACATTATATGGGAATGTTTACAAAACAACAATGTACTAAAAATGGCAATGTACTGAAAAGTTTTTCCTTTGCTTTTTCGCACACAGATGACAAGGTTATCAAAATTATCCTCATTCACCCGGATCCGCGAAAACCACTAAAAATGTTGTGTTCATGCATGCCAGGCCAGTAGTTGGCGTTGTCACTTTGAAAAAAAGCACTACACGCCTACTTGACATGGGGACTATAATGGTATCGTTTTCAGAAACTAGCACTTCGAAACCCATTTTAAAAAAACTTGTTTTCAGACCCCCAGAGTGTTGTGTAAATGAAAGGCAAAAACACACAGGTTTTCCCATTTTAGTTGTAAACAGTGTTGTGTAAACAACCCCTAAATAACTTTACTGACACTTTGGATCAAATTAATGTGTCGTTGCAGAATAAAAGTAAATTAAAGTTAATTTAAAAATCTTACTGACCTTAAACTTTTGAACAGTATAGTGTATGCAAATAAATTTTTAACATTTCAAGTTGTTTAAATCAACATATATCTAATGAATTGTGAACAAACAAAAATTAAAAATGAACAATGGTACACTTATAAATTAACCTAGATTAATAAATGCTGTAAAAACATGTTGCTGTTCGTTTCCCCCAGAATGCATGTAATGCAAGAAATTTATATTTTTAGTAGAGAGTTCAAACAAATTACTAACTTATGAGTTATCTTTACACCATGGGTGACTTATAAGCAAATGTACATACTGAACAAACAAACACAATCAGGTTTGGCTCAGATCGTTGTCTTCTCAATAGCTGATTTGTTCCAGATGAAGAGAGTGGAAAGCAGCAGATGGTGAGGTCTGAGAGGGGTTGGGCAAGACTAAGACTCTCCCTCAGACAGCTATAATCCCCCCAAAAGCCCTGGATGCTGCCGTCTAACATCCAAATTCTCAAACAGTCTGAGCTGGGCTGCTGTCATACAGACAGCGGTGTGTGACCACATATTTTACTGTTGTACAACAGAAGGCAAAGGGTAATTGTGCAGGAGTTATTTATTACTGAACCTGTGCTGACCTCCATTGGTTAATTTTTACTGTTTTCAGCAACCATGTTTACATTTATTGCGTCCCAAAGGGTGCATTAAAATCACTCAGAACTGACTTCAAATTTTTGGATGGAACTCAAGTTTAATCCTGTTTCCAATGCAAAGCACAACCTTAGCTATTTGTAATTGCCTACTTACTCTGGGCTGTGCGATTTGTCTTCGAATTCAGCGGTCGTATAGTGCTCAAGTGGAACCCTCTGTAGTATTGAGGAGAATGTGTCTGTAAAGATAATCTGAAATGTGATGCAACTGAAGCAGAGCATTGCTCATGACCTTGAGATTTTATGGTGAAGTAGTTACTTAGTCATTTAGAAGGAATTTACTGTACATTAATTCATAAGCAAAACAGGATAGCTGAAAGGCGACTGTTGATTTGCATCAGTCAAGCTGCTGTGAATAGAGGTTATGTCATGTGAGCAGAACTCCATGTGACATGCTGCTAGTTGCTACTTAAATAATGTGAACACGACAGAATCCATTTTTAATCTGAATTGTTTAGGTCAGATGCTCTTTGAAAGCTGAACATGGTTTGAACATCATTTGATTTTAGGGATTTCAGTACATGGAAATGACATACAGTGAGTCTCAAACACCATTGTTTCCTCCTTCTTATATAAATCTCATTCGTTTAAAAGACCTCTGGAAAACAGGCGAATCTCAACATAACACGGTGTACACCCCCAATATTTGCATATGCCAGCCCATGTTCAAGCCATTAGACAAGGGCAAAACATCTGGATGTGCACAGCTGAATCATCAGACTAGGTAAGCAAGCAAGGACAATAGTGAAAAATGGCAGATGAAGCGATAATAACTGACATGATCCATGATTACATGATTTTTTTAGTGATATTTGTAAATTATCTTTCTAAATGTTTCGTTAGCATGTTGTTAATGTACTGTTAAATGTGGTTAAAGTTAAAATAAATACTATACTCACTGGAATCGATGTATGCATGATGAACACTTTGTAAAGATCCATTTTGAGGGTTATATTAGCTGTGTGAACTTTGTGTTTACTGTTTAAAGCAGTTGAGAGCTCGCGGGGGCGGGGATCGGGAGATTTAAAGGGGCCGCACGCTTAATCGGTGCATATGTAATAATGGCTCAAAATAGGCAGTTAAAAAAAAAAAAAAAAAAATCTATGGGGTATTTTGAGCTGAAACTTCACAGACACGTTCAGGGGACACCTTAGACTTATATTACATCTTTTGAAAAGGGTTTCTAGGGCACCTTTAAGGATTAGTTCGACCAAAAATAAAAATTTGGTCATCATTTACTGATTTGGTCATCATTTACATTGTTCACTCACAAAGATTCTCAGGTGGGAATGCAAAATTTTTGCTAGAGTATTCAAAAGCAGTGATATATATTTTTCCTCCCATCCCATTTTTTTTTTTTCCGTCACCATATCTCTTTAGGCCTTTGTGGAACCAAATCTATTCTGGGTTTATATCTCACAATTCTGACTCTTTTTAAATATTTTTTATCATAAGCTCGCAATTTTGAGGGGGAAAATGTCAGAATTGCAAGGTTATCTCGCAATTCTGACTTATACAGTCTATTCTCAGAGTTATTGTCCTGCAATTCTGACGTTTTTTTCCCCAGATTGCAAGTTATTATCAAGTTATTATTATTATTATTTTCCTGCAAAGATGCTTTTCCTCAGAATTGTATGATATGAACTCACAATTGCGAGTTATAAAGTCAGAATTGCGAGAAACTGTATAAACAAACAATTCTATGAAAAAACTGAGATAAAAAAAGTCTTATTTACTTTTTTATCTATTATATTTTTTTTTTATCTTTTATGCCGTGGCAAAAACAAGCTTCCATACAAATCAGTCTGAATCATGAACAAATCATTTAGATGAGTTTTTCAGCAGATAACATATTAATTGAAAAGATCTGACTTAATACAACAATTCATTATTGATGAATTCATTAACTGATTTTCCAGTGTTGCCAAAGCATAGTCCAAAAGTGCATGCAGTAGATCATGATTTTTAGAATGGATTTAACCTTCCAAATTTCCAAGTCTTTGCCAAGAGACAGAAGGTCTTTCTGCTACTCCGGTACACTCGCTTTCTACAGCTATGAATATGTAAACCTCTCACTTATTCCACACATTTATTATGCATACTGCCAATCTCTCACAGAGGTGGAAGTATGCGTATCAGCAAAAAAAAAAAGAAAAAAAAAAAAAGGCTATTGTTACACTAGCAAGGCTGTATGAAGGCTTCAAACCATTCACTGTAAGAAGAAAAAAAAAACCTTCCTATCTGTCCAGTGAAATCACATTTAAAAATGTGTGGACTAATTGATAATTAGATTGCAATACTGCTTTTATACTTTACAAAGCTGATTGTCGAGAAATGGTCAGGATATGTGTGCCATTGTTATGAATATATATGTCCCTGTGGTCCTGACAGCCTTCTGATGTATAACTGGCACAGCAAGACACAGCATGGCAAACATACGCCTGAAAGAACAATAATGTCCACAACCCTGGGTTCACTGGGGATAGAGAGTGGCCTATATTCAAACAATTTATAGGTATAGTAGTTCTCCCAGAAGGGAAAATTATGTAATTTACTCACTCCAATGTTGCTGTAACATGTATGGTTTTATATATATATTGGCAAACAAAAGAATTTTCACTCAGCTCTTTTCTGTGCAACAGCAGTTAGAGCCATAAAACAACCTAGAGTGACACATCAATTTTTATTTATTTTTTTAATTTATTTTTAATTTTTTTTAAATCTGAACATGGCCGTTCAGAGGAAGATTATAGTAGTTAAAGACTTTTCTTTGATTTTGAGTTCAGCTTTCGCAAAAAAGCTGGGCAATCAGCTAGTTAAGAAAAGTGTTTCGGTTAGCCTACGAGTTCCAAAATCTACTAGCGCACATTTTGTGTTTTTTATGTATTTTGGTGACTATTTTGTAAAATGGTAGATCACTTGATCACAATTAGCCTATTTAAATATTGACAGTTGATTAATTTATTGAATATTGACAAATTGCCTAGCTCTAAATGGTAGGTCATTATTGGCCATTTAAAAACAAAATAAAACAACAAAAAAAAAAAACCCTACTAATTATGAGTGAACAACATTTTTGTTCTTTTTTGGTACTTTTATTTATACTGTACGTAATAAAAAATCGATCGATATTATTCAATATTGACGTTAGTCAAATGTGCTTTCCATAAACACAGTAGGCCTGTTTACTAAGAAGCGGTTAAAACACCATTCAAAACAGTGTTAAACTCCCAGTAAGCATACATCACTGAGTACGCGCTCCATCCTCCAGCCGAGCATCACTATTTAACAAAGATGCGCAGCACCATCTTCGCCCCGCCTATCCCAGGCTGCGCTCTTTCTCGCCGCATGCGCATTAGAGAGCCTCCGCGCGGCTCACTATTTAGCAAGGAGGGAGCGCGCATACTCAGCACCTGTCGTGTTTGTGGCTGGGGATTCGGTGGGAGGGGTCATTATTTGGCAGGGAGCGGCAGAGAGACGAGCATTTCCTAGATACCCACAGCAACGCGTGGATTCATTCTGCTTCCATCACTTCAGAGGCGAGCCGGCGGATTTTTTCAACTTACTGGCCAGGTTTGGAAAGCCGTCCATTTGGAAATAAATCAAACCATCGTATTTCTTCGGAAGTGTTTTGTTCCTGCACCGGGGCTGTCATCACTGAAGGTAAGATCAATGGAAGCCACTTTGGAGCAAGAACCCGTTATTAGATGTGTCAGAAAGGCGAGGCTTGTGCGTTTTAGCCTTATTGCGCTGATTATTAGAAGTCAAATATGGGGGGGAAAATATCAGATGTCAGATGAAAGACACATAGGTAAATTCCCTGAAGCTATTGTCTAATGCATCCCTCAGCTGTATAAATACAGTTATTCCAGCACCGAGGTGATGGCCAGTGCCTCCCATCTGCAGCCTGCTAGCATACCGGCTAACCAGCCCATATTATGTTAAATAATGGCTTGATTTTAACAGAATAATTGCAGAATATTGTCCGCGTGATGACGGGCGTTGTTTTGCATACGCATGGTGTATTGTAGTAATATAAAACCATTGGTTCGTCTAACCGCGGTCTGTAGACACCTCTCCTCCTTGCCGGAGCGCCTCCCGTCTTTAATGTCCCGTTATTCTTTGTCTGCAATTACTATTGTGCTCTATTTTACATTTAAATGATAGGCTGAAGAGGCTTTTAGGATCTGAATATTTATAACATTCAAATAGTAAAGTTTTGTAAAATGATACAACTTTGGGCTTCATGACATTGAGATATTTTGCCGGTTCTTGCTGGATGAAGCCCAGTGTTGGAAAATTAACTTTCCATTTAGCTGTTATAGAATGATATTTGCGTCCTGGAATCGATTTTCAGGGGATTTTCTTTTTACCTTTTCTGAGGACTTTTTTTTTTTTTTTTTTTTCAAAACAAAAACAAAAACAAACAAACAAAAAAAAAACACAGTACACTGTGTCATCATTTCTGGAATGGGTATTCTAAGGTGTTTCAGACCCCGCTTATTTAGCTTTGGTCCCCCGTAGGTCGTCAAATAAAAGGTAGAGGTTTTTATTTCTTTCTATAAAGCGTAAATTTAGGTTTCAAAATGATATTAATTTTATTAGTAATTAGAAAAGTATTCAAAACGCATATTTTTACTTGTTTCCAAATAGACACAAACGGACACTAAACGTATTTACGTTTAGCTAACTGTGCTAGCGGCATAAATGACAGTCGATAGAAAGGCTGGTGAGTTACCTTTACATTTAAATTGAACCTACAGATGTTTAAATGCGATTTTAAAAAACGGCATTTCTTTAAAATAGTCAACTCACTGAAAGTCGTTGAATAATTCACACGCTGTTATCGCAATTCACTGACCTGAATCAGTTAGGCCAACATAAAAACATGACTGTATTTAATTAAATTTAACAAATGTAACACTTTTTTTTTTTTTTTTTTTTAAAAGAGGAATTTGCATGTTAAGTGTATGCAACATTTTATCATGTTTTGGAGGCATTATTGCTTTGAGTCCTGCTTAATTTCCGACCCTAACCTAAACTGTTTAGTAAATGATTATTGCTATCATGATACAATATTTAAGTTATATGCAGTGAAAAAAGTAGTTGTAAATTTGAAGACTGTATGCCAGGGTATATATAGTGATTTCGTATTTGCAGTGGGGCTGTGCGATATTGAAGAAAAATGCGATATGCGATACCTTGTTAAATAATGCGATATTCGATATGCGATACAATATTGCTTTAAGTGTGTAAAATCAATTTAAATTATATTTTTAAAAAAAAATTAAAAACTGAAAATTATATAACCAATATATATGTTTCACATTCTTTCTTGGAAAAGAAATCATCATTCCAACTTCTGAAAGTGACCAGAAGTGTTTTAGCATTACTTAAAAAGACAAACATCAGTGCAAACTAACAAAAAATGTATGCCGATATTTAAATACCAAAAACCCTTTGCTCAATAATATATAGTTATATCAAACTAAATCTTAACATCAAGAACATCCAATTAAACAAAAACACCTGAAACTAGGGGTGGACGATTAGTTAATTTTTGTTATTTTAATTTATCTTTGTTTATCTTCCTTGCTAAAATCTTAACTCGTTTGCTTTGGTTTGCAATGAATAATCATACATGCTTTAAAGATCTGCCATTAACCCATGTATCCCATTTATATTCCACTAAGTGATTTTACTCTTAAGATAAGCTCAATAAAACAAACTGCAAGTACACTTAAAGTGGAGTTAAACTGATTAGCATGATTTGTGTGTTGAAGTTGCATAATACTAATCTTAAACAAAGGTACATGATTGCCTATATATAATAATATGTGTTTGTAAGAGTACTTGTAAGCATTAAATTCCCCTCACTCAGACAAGAAAACATTTTAAATTTCCTCACAGTCAGTGCCGCATTGTAACACCCTATCTATATTGTTGGCGACACCACAAACTTGAATGTTCCTATTCTAATCAATGAAGCTGACTACTGTTTAGACAGCTTCCTTGATCATAATGGCAGTTTTTATTCGCTCACTTGCAGCGTAGATGTAAGTTTCCATGCGGTAACAGTAGCCGTAAGCAGAAACCAAATGGGTGTGAAAGGGCAACAGTGAGGCTGCATTTAGAAGTCAAGCATTTGATTGACAGGGAGGTGTGCAGCACTATTACAGTCTCCACAATCGTGTCAGGGGTTTTTCTCAGCACTGTAAGTCAACCTGTTAGTCAAAGAGGTCACATGCTTTCTGTTTTCATGTAATATGACACTGATATTTTAAATCATTTTACATGCAAAGTATTTATCATGTTTCATAGACAGCAGTTTCAGCAGCAATTTCCTGAATTCACACTAAAACAAATACATTTTAATTCTGCCCAAATGGCCTGGCATTGCACAGTAATAATGTTCTTTATTGTGAGTACCAGGAGAGCAGATTTGCCCTGTGTCAGCTCTTTGGGACTCCCTGTGTGCGTGATCTCAGTGAATCTGGTCGCTATGGTGTCTCCAGGCTGAGGTGAGGGGCTCTGTTTGCAAGACAAACACCCAGCTAGACGGCGAGGCTTTCCGATGTGAAGGCGTGCTCACTGCACTGAATGACAGGAAAAATCCTAGCGTTCATTGTTCAGACTATTGATTTTAATGTGTGCGAACATCTATACAGATCTTGTCTTCTTGTGAAACCACACTAGACGATTACTTGTATATCGGTCTGCATGTACATCTATCCATCCATCCATCCATCCATCCATCCATCCATCCATCCATTTATCTGCAGTATATAAATCAGTGGTCCTAAAAAGTATGGTTGTGCATTAGCTTTTGAACAAAGTAACAAACTAATTGTCTTTTTCAAGCATTTCACACAAAAGCATCAGAACTGTTTGAAGATGTTTCTTGAGCACAATATTAAAGCATATTAAAATGGTTTCTGAAGGATCATGTGACACTGAACGCTGGAGTAATAATGCTGAAAATTAAAATATATTACAGTTAAAACAGTTCTTTTAAAGTGCATTTTTGATCAAATTCAGCCTTGGTGAGGGAATTCTTTCATAAACATTAAAATGCTTACCAACACCAAACATTTGAACAGAAGTCTAAGTGTCAAAATACCCTTTGGGGGTCCTGACAGTATATATCCTCCACACATTTTCAGGAGAAAAAAACCTTTCCAGACCTGTTTTTTGTTCATTTTAAACAGATTTGAAAAAGTAAACATTTGTTTAGATTTAATCATCAGCATTTCTTTGCCGTTTCAGAACAATTCATTAAGTTAATTGCTTTTCTGTTTGTGAATCTGCTTATAAATGTGCCCATAAAGTGGTTTTCAGAATGAGATAAGCCTTTAAATAAAGAGGTAAAATTGCCTTTGAAACTTTCATTGTCACAGTTAAAAGTTATGAGTGCTTTTCCAGTGATGCAGAAATAAAGACTGAAAGAAATAGCTGTGAAGTTCAAGATGTACAATGTTGAAATGAGGTTTATTTTTTTGTGATTTTTAATTAAGAGGAATTTATATTGTATTAGTTTATGCATTCACCACAGACAATATGCACATTTCATGAATACTCCCACTTTGCTGACATGCTGAACTCATGCTTTGTACTCTGGCAAATGTGACTAATGTTGAAAGACTTGAAATACCCATTTACATCAATGTTAATGTGCCCAAGTGCATTTTGTGATGCCTACTGGGATAAAGATGTCGCTTTTGTTCCTCATCAGGTTCCATGTAGAAGTTGTTCTTTGTACTGATCTTGATTAGTTTCTCATTAATTTATTAAAGAGGAAGAATTAAACTGATGTCAGGCGACAGTAACATTGTTCTCGATTTCCACTTTCAGACAATTAATTTTGAGCATTGTCATCCAGCATTGCATTTTTGCTCAACATCTTTAAATGCTATCATTTAGATATCAGTATTCTATGTGGTCCTATGTCCACTTTTTGATATTTGCAGAAGTTTTTGTTTGAAAAACTTTTTCTTTTCTTTTTTTTGGCTTTGTGACACAAATGTAGCCACCAACGCATGACATGAGCAGCTCTTGTTGTCAGTTGAGATTGGTCTTCCGAGAGCCATATTGTTGGAGAATTTGAGAAAAGCATGCGGATGGTGGATCAGTGCAAAAGGGCAGCATCTACCTGGAGATACAATTGCTTTTTAAAAGTCTGCATTGTAAGTAGTGATTAGCATTTTCTGAGAGGAAAACTGCGGTATACTGCCTGTATTTTTCTGAGAGATGCTGAGCAAAAAGCCACGTCTCTGATGTTCTCATTTGAAAACAGCGGAGCCTTTGAGTTTGGAGACGGTGCGAGCAACTGCCTGGAGCGCTCCAGAACTAACTGAACCAGTGATGCTGCAAGATATAACTAAAGCAACACAAACAAATCACCATTTATGAGATATTGCAAGCAGCACAAAGCATGTTAGAAGGTTTTTTTTTAAGTTTGACACTTTTATTTAGCTTTATCTTCTTTAGAATTCAGTTTATGAAAAGAAAAGTTATTCTCCAAACACTTTACCAAAAAAAAGCAGATGTTTTTTAATCTGACCAGTTTTGTTATAGCGTCTCCCTGAAGACTTTTAAAGGGCACTAGTAAACCTTTTAAATTTTCTTTCTGTATGTTTGGCTGTGATAAGTCAACAGAAGCTTTCTGAGACTGTATCAGTTCCTCCTCCTCTTTTTTCTTTCATCTATTCCTACTGCTTTCCCCAGTTCCCTTTTTCCTATCCAAACAAGAGAACAGCATCCCACTGTAGGGTATGGAGGAATCATTGAAGCAGTCATCTCCTTTCTTGCCTTGCAATCTCCCCCTCTTTCCCTTCTCCTTTCTCCCTTTCCATAACTTTTAATTTGTGTTGTGCGTTCCTCTTCTGCACTAATGTTAGATCTGTATGAAAATTATTATATATATATTATTATTTATTATATATATATATAATATATATAATATATTTATATATATATATATATATAAATTTAATAATATTTATTAATATTACACATTGTATGTAGACAGAAGAAAAGTTAAAAATTTGTCATCTGAAGTCCTCCATTTGGTGTCCAAATTAAGACTATCAAATCGTCATTCTCAAAGTCATTGTACATTTTTAAACTCCAAGAGAAATGATTCAAAAAGGCCCCAACTCCCTATCAATGATGGAAAACAAACAAAAATTGTGAGATAAAACCACTGCTTTATTGGCAAATGTTTCGTCACATATGACCTTTCTCAATGGCAAGTTTAAACTGACATTTACTGATATTTATATTATATTAAAGGATTAGTTCACCTAAAAATGACATTTCTGTCATTAATTTCTCACCCACATGTCATTCCAAACCCATGAGACCTTTGTTCATCTTCAGAACACAAATTAAGATATTTTTGATGAAATCCGAGAGTTTTTTTATCCCCCATAAAAAGCAACGAAATGACCACATTCAAGGTCCAGAAAAGTAGTAAAGACATCGTTAAAATAGTCAACGTGACTACAGTGGTTCAACCTTAATGTTATGAAGGGATGAGAATACTTTTTTGCGCTGGCTGGCTCCTGCATCAGCACAGCGTCGGCCAATACTGAGTCGACGTTCTGACGTAGAACCTGGAAGTGCTGAACGTAAACAGCGTAAGAGAATGACGGGAGAGAGAAGAAATTGTTGAATAAAAATGGTTATTTTTGTTTTGTTTTTGCACACAAAAAGTATTCTCATCCCTTCATAACATGTTTTTACTACTTTTATGGACCTTGAATGTGGAAATTATTGCTTTCTATGGGGATAAAAAACAAACAAACTCAGATTTAATCAAAAATATCTTAATTTGTGTTCCGAAGATGAACGAAGGTCTTACGGGTGTGAAACGACACGAGGGTGAGTAATAAATGACATAAATTAAAATTTTGGGTGAACTAACCCTTTAACTCAGTTTTTTTTTTTAGTTGAAGAGATAATATAACTGTGATCTTATTTTGCCATAAGGATTTTGCCTTAAAGATTCTTTACTGATGGTTTCATGAAGAACCTTTAACATCCATGGAACCTTTCCATTGCAACAAAGGTTCTTCATGGTGGAAAAAGGTTCTACAGATACTTAAAATGTTCTTCAAACTAAGAAAAAAAAATGTTCTTTAAAGAACTGGTTGCTGAAAGGTTCTTTGGGAAACTCAAAATGGTTCTTAAATTTACAAAAAATACTGATAAAACACCATGTTACAATAATTGTGATATTCCTTTAAACTGTTACTTAGAAATTTTTCAGTTTGTCCAAATCTCACTTTCTCTCAGTTTCTCTCTTTTTTTCTCTCTCTCACTTTTTTTTTGGACATTTCTTTCTCTGTTTGACTCTATTTCATTCTCTTTTTTGTACATTCAAGGCCAGAGAGACCTGCACCAGTCTGTCTCCTGCCCCACAATGCACCAGGCCACTGTCCTTAAGCATTAACTCTAGTATTGATCATGGCATTTTTAGGGGTTGCACTGACTAGTTGATTGGTGTAGCCTCTAGTTAATGAATTTGGAAAACACTGTCGACACTGAAAGATGAAAAAACGGTGTTGGTCTGGTGGTCTTTTCTGTATTCTGTGGACATTCATTTTGAGAATAAAATGCAATGATTATCAGATTTTTTTTTGCTTGAAGTCAGTCTGGCTACTTAAAATGATGCTAGCCCTAGTTTCCCCTCTCTACACATTTTCTTTACTTTACTTTCTCTTCATTTTCTCCCCATGCTTTCAGCACCCCTGAGGGAAATTCTACAGCACAAATACTTCCACAGTGTGTGTAGAAACACAGTATATTATACTGTGTTATTATATATAGTATATTATACTGGCCTCCATTGTCTTTCAGATATGTCCTCTTCCTCCAGCTCTCATTTTTTCCTTCTCCTAATACTTCCCTGACCTTCTATCTTTGTGATTTTCAACATTAATTAACTTTCTTAATTAACTTTGGTTACCTAAGCCAAAATCTATCATGGGGTCAATGAATGTTTTAGCTCCACCATTAGCGTTTGAAGCGCTCAGGTACAGATCAAGTAAAGTGACCAGTCTTCGTACTTCAGGGTGTTTTAGTCAAGCTGAGCCCATTTACCTCCTTTTGAGGTGTCAGCAGTCGCTGCTTTGGACAGATGGTAACTCCCCCTTCCTGGCTGGCTTCAGTTCTATTACTGAGGGAAATCAATAGGACTGTAGAAGTCACCGTGACCTGTAATTTAAGAACATCTATAAAACTGCTTGCTTTAAACTCTGTTCAATTATTATTAGGATTCCTCTCTGATGGGCAATTGTCATTTTGACCACAAACACAATTGATTTCTGGCCGTGAAATCAAGTTGTGGCATACAAACAATATCAGCTACTTCCAAATCAAATTTTCAGACCTGTGCTTTTTATGCTCAGTATGCTGGGAAATTCAGCACCGTTAATGAAATCAACAGTCCTATTTCGTGTCTGAATATTAATCTTCAAAACAGATCATTTTTCTCTTTGGCATCTTCATGCAATATGTCTGTAATCAAAACCAAGGCCAGATCTCATTCACTGGTGTGTTAAAGAGATTCACTAAACTGCACAGACACAAACTTAAATGTATTGTTTTAAATTACAAAAATATCATACTTTTGCATACTGTAACATTTGCCCTATATTTCAGTTCTTCTGTCATATAACAGCTTTGTGTAAGGAACAGAGCAAAAGTTATTCAATGAAAATTTTAACATCTACCCTAGCTTTTATTGGTACATTTGTGAGATTTCAGCAGTGTCTGATTCATGACCAAATTGTTCTTTTGAGTCGGATCTTTTAAATGAATCATTACTCTAGTTTACAAAGCCTGTCAGAATGATTTGTTTATGAGTCAGAATCAATTCTCAAATCAATTCAATGATTCACTGATCTGGTCTTTCTTACTGGAAAGGAGATTATTAGAGAATAATGAAATTTCAGCATGTTAGGCAGTGTTCAGTGCAGACCACTTTTATGGTGCCTTTGAGTCTGTTTTGAAGTTCGAAAGCTCCAGGCCCTAATAATAATTATTTTATGGAAAAGAGCTACAAGTACAAAATTCCTACTTTCGTGTTCCACGGACGAAAGAAAGTCAAATGGGTTTGGAACAACATGAGGATGAGTAAATTAAAGATTTGTCATTTTGTGCAAATTAATCCTTGAACAGTTTTCGTCACGAATACTGAAATTAGCTGTCAGCGCTCATTTACCTTTCCCAGAAATATTTGGCTGAAACTTTATTAGCTTCAGCTCCAAAGGCAATTGCTGCTGAGAGTAATTTGACTCTTGCTTCTGTTGTCAGTTTGTTTTGCAATGAAATGCTATAAAAAGTTGAAATTCTTGTGCACGTCATTTGTCACCGGAGAGCTATAAAGCGAGAAATTCCCTCATCCATTTAGCTCAAACCTGTTTGTTATCTCTATACCTCTTCAAGACACGACGAAATAACCAATATTTGGAGCACAAGCTAATAACAGGCATCTAAATGGAAAGTGCTTTCCCTGCTCTTTTAGACTTTTCCTAAAGAAATAGTTTACCTAGAGTCTGTACAGCATACAGCATACTTAAATGGGACACCAATTTTTTCTTCTTTCAAATTTCTCATGGTCGGAGCCACTTAGCAGTTAGCACTCAGGCAAAGCCTTGGTGCTCATTTGGGCGACAAGTTTTTTGGACATTTAAGTTGTTTCTTTTTGTGTTTGTTGTTTTTGTGACACTTTTGGTTATACCGAATGACGATATTTTCAAACAATGCTAACAGGCTAATATCTAGCTAGCTAGCAAAAGGACAATCAAACATTTTATATTTAGTTTTTAAAATATTAAAACAATTTCCATGTTTTATAGCGGTTGTACCGAATGACCTGATGTTTGAGGACATGTGTATCAGCAAGTGAAAACATGAATTTTTCAAAGAGTTAAGAGAGAGTTAGTTACTTTGCTTCATGACCATGTGGACGTTTGCAGTTGGTAAAGACTAGAAGGGATACAGCTGCAGCCACTGGACATGCGCACATCAATATGCGTCATTTAATATTTATTTATTTAATTTAATAACTGTATTTGCAGTATTGTAAGGGTAGGTTTAGGGTTGGGGGTAGGTGTAGGTGTAGTCATTAAGGGGTTAGTTCACCCAAAAATGAAAATTCTGTCATTTATTGCTCACCCTCATGCCGTTCCACACCCGTAAGACCTTCGTTAATCTTCAGAACACAAATTAAGATATTTTAGTTGAAATCCGATGGCTCCGTGAGGCCTCCATAGGGAGCAATGGACATTTCCTCTCTCAAGATCCATAAAGGTACTAAAAACATATTTAAATCGGTTCATGTGAGTACAGTGAGTCACTGATTCATTTATGCTCCAATGCTTAATGAATCAGTGTTTTGAAATCGGCCATCACTAAATAAGTCATTATTTTGTTTTTTTGTCGCTCCAAAAATATTCTCGTCGCTTTATAATATTAATATTGAACCACTGTACTTACATGAACCGATTTCAACTAAAATATCTTAATTTGTGTTCTGGAGATTAACGAAGGTCTTATAGGTGTGGAACGGCATGAGGGTAAGTAATAAATTACAGAATTTTTTTTTTTTTTGGGTGAACTAACCCTTTAATAAAACACAATCTGATAAGTAGCAAATTATTGTGAAATTTTGCCTCACTTCCGGCCGTTGCTGTATCCCTTTGAGACACAACCTTTGCAGCTGTCTGAATGATGTCACTTCCTGTCACATGATATTGACCACATGACTTGATCCAAAATGGTCCCTTTATATTGGTTACTCCGAATTACATCAATGAAATTCATTTTTCCGGACATTCTTTCTCATAACAAAGCAATGACTTTTACACATAATTTTACTGCAATTTTGCACTATGTTGATATATGATGTTATAAAATCATGCCAGAATAAAAAAAAAATATATACGTTTATTACATTTTAAGATATTTTAATCACAATTGAAATGGCTGTATTGGCCTTTGCACGGTTAAACCGAATTACTTTTTGACGCTTCAAAATCTTTAAGATACCTTTATATGCAGCAAAATCTAAAAGAGATCTAGTTGTACTACCATACTTTGGATGTCATATCTTTGTTTTGTATTATTTTTAAGGCCTTTGGACAAAAAAATGACCCGTCACATCATTGACCGTTTTGTGTTTTGGTGATTTATGAAGCCTAACTGAACACTTTTTGACTATTACCATAGTATTATAAACTAAGTGGAAAGCCCAAAGTATACTTCATTTTTATGCGTATGCTAGAGTATACATACAGTGCGCATGAGTCATGACATAAATTTCATCATCACTATGCGTGTAGCCAGATTTTTCTTAATGTATGTTTGAAGTGTAGTTTTAATTGTGTCAAATTTTACATGGTTGGAGCCACTTAGCAGTAGGCACTCATGCTAACATGTTGAATGCTCATTTGTGTGGCACAAGTTTGAGTTTTTTGGACATTTAAGTAGTTTCTTTTTGTTTGTGTATGATGTGTGATTTATGAAGTAATTGATCACTTTTGACCGTAGTAGTAAGCACTGAGCGGAAAGCCCAAAACCTCATTTATTTGACAAGGTGGTAACACTGGCCTAGGCCATTGTTTCTTGGTCGATAAAGAAACAGAGGAGACAGAATGCCAACAACAACAAACTACTTGTGACTGCAAAAAAACAACAACAACAACAAAAAACAGACACCAATGTTGACAGGCACTTGTGTGAGGGAATAACAGATACTTGCAACTAGCTTTTAAATTGATTTAATGTGACAATTTTTTATCGCTCGTAACTTCTAGAGAGAAATAGTGCAGTCACTAGACAATAATGCATCTTCCTATAGTGCATGTGTCGACCGCCTGTGCTCACGCATGCTATCAAAAAGACTTTGAAAGGTTTTGCGTTCGGTTGTACACACACGCTAAGCGTTCGCACCAAAATTGAAGTATACTTTGGGCTTAACACACATATACATGCTTTCTTGGCTGAGGTTGCTCTTAAACTGCTGGGGAACAGAGATGTGAAGCTAATGGTCAGTGTGATCAGTGAAACGGTCTTGAATCACTGAGCAGGGACCCTTTTTTAAGGAATTTCATTACGAGATACAGTGCTTTATAATAATATTGGGAAAATGGAAGCTCCAGTCTGAGCTGCTTGTCCTGACCTTGTTTTACATGACTGCATGTGTTTATCTAGGTATTAACCTCAATTTGACTTAATCTAAATAAACAGCAAGGTACTGTGAAAGAGAGAGGACTGCAGTATGAGTACTTTTATGCATGAATTTGTAATAGAAAAAGTGCGTAATGGAATTTGGGTGTTTGTGTGCGAAGTGGTGGGACTGTCCATTGTGACTCTAAAATCTTATTAACATCAGGTTAATAAGAACTGGCTGATCTTTTTCACCATAGTCCCATAATGAGAGCTTTTCATATCATTCCATGATTCTGATAATTGGTTATTATGTAAAGCAGAAGGTAACTTGATTTGCATACCCTAAAGAAAATATCAGTGCAGGAATATCAAGGCAGCAAAAGAAAAGCTGACAGTCCAGGCAGACAGGTGACATATCCAAAGGCCATTATGATATCATCAGATTGCTCCCATTGCAATTATCGGAGCTGTCTGTGCCGCAAGTGCCTGATTGCATTAGGTAGAACTTTAGTTAATGGATGTCTCACTTTTATTTTTGATTACTTTGATTACAGATACTTCAGTTGCATACTGTAACATCAATGCAAGCTTGTGATGTTTCTAGTTTCTGGCCTAATGTTTTAAATAGTCTAACATCCATGTATACTGGATGTCTGCAGATGTAATGTTCAGTTTTACATCAATGCATTTCCTTTGAAAGTACAGTAAAGAAGCAAAGGAATTCACCCCATTATACTTTTGCTCAAGCTCACAGAGCATCGGTTCGTGTCAGGGTTAGATCGTGGCTTTGAGGTGATGTGGAGCCGAAACCTTGTAATTACATGGGGAAAAAAAGAAAAAAAAAAAGGAGGGTATACAGGGTATTTTAAATTTATTTGATGTTCAATTTCTTAAAGTTTGTCCAAAAATAAAAAGCACACTTTTTTACACTGATATTCAAAAGTTTGGGGTCGGTATGGTTATTTTAATATATTTTTTTAAATAATTTTTCTTATAATTTTTTTTTGGAGAAAACTGTGATACATTTTTTTTTTTCAGGATTTTTCAGGATGATGAATAGAAAGAACAGCATGTATTATGGCCCGAGCACCGATGGTGTGAGGATCCTATTGTAATTGCTTGGTCTATTATCCTTTTTCTCCAAAATGAATCACATTTTTGAGGGCCTAAACATGCTCGAAAACTCATGAAACTTTGCACACGCATCAGAAGTGGTGAAAATTTACATCTGATATCGGTTTCAGAATTAGGTGTGGCAAAATGGCTTGATAGCACCACCAATAAAATTTCAATTTAAGCGTCCTTATATGAAATTCGGTAGACACATGTAACAGCCCAGTACCTACAAAAAAGTCCCTGGGAGCAAAATCTGAATTTAACCAGAACAACATCATAATTGATCATTTTAATCTTAAGACCTTAGCGATGTTAAATTGCAAAAATCTTGAGTTTTCGGTGAAGGGCGTGTTCATGTCGGACTGACAAAGTCTGATGTTTCGCAATGAAACAGGAAGCTTTTGTAAGTAGGGCTGTGACGGTTGGCATGACAACCGCGCCACCGCGGTGGTGAAGTTGTCACCGCGGTCGTGGAGTGTCACCGGCGGTAGTGTGACGTCATATATAATATATATTTATATATCTCAGAGATCGCGTTAACTGAAAATTTTCCATCTTTAATGGAATTTGTTTAGCAGTGACGGGAAAAATCTGCAGCCCGTCCGTCATTTTGACAGATTATGTAGTTTGTATGTAAGCTTGTTGTAATTCCCACCCCTGTCCAGTAGGTGGTGAGTGCGCTCCAGTGTGGCAGCAGAGCGCGAGTTCAGTCTCCAGAATAAAATGAAAACGATGCGCTTGATTACACACAGACGAGCACCCAGTTTAAGTAAATTGTATAATGATAGTTACTTATGCATGCTTACTTAATTATTTTTTTTTATTTTTGTTGCTGACTATAAGTTTATGGTCAACGAATGGCTTTTCTGAGGTATAACGTTAGGTGACATTGTTGGCAACACTGATGAATGACGTGATACAGATTTCGGTAAGCTACTCTATCTTTCAACATATATATATTTTTTATTTTCATTCATGTTTATTTCGTTCTGTACAGTAGTAAAGATGAAAGGATGATCGCATTCACTCACAGTCCGTGACAAGAGTTCAAGACGAAAACTGAAAGTGACGCAGCTTTTCTTTGATCAACTTTCTTTTCATAGTATAAATAAATGCAAGCCTATGCCTATTTGCTTATCTTTCAAGTTTGTGAATAAAATGTCTTATCATTAAAATATAAAAATTAAAATGACGGGTAATATTATGATGGATTTTTTTACGATCCTGTCCATCAAAATGACGGCGAAACGCAAGTCTAACGCAACCTCTGATTAATATATATATATATATATATATATATATATATATATATATATATATATATATATAAAGAAACAAACCCCGCCCCGCCCTTCGGACCCCACCGCCGCAACACCAGCGGTTGTTGGTGATTTACCACCGCGGTAGTAAAAATTTGCCACCGTCACAGCCCTATTTGTAAGTCATGCATACAATGTCCAACCTGCCCCAAACTTCACGTTTGATAAGAGTCCTGGCCTGAAGACATCTACATGCAAATATTTAGATTAATCATAGCACCACCTGTTGGCAACTGGAAATGGCATGCTTTACTCTGCAATTCACTCCCTGAAGCACATTTGTATATACTATGAAGTACCAAATATACTAGAAACACATTAAATCATGCAACACTTGGCTAAGTGCTAATGGATGTGATTAACGCCACGTAACAGGAAGTTGTTGTAACTCAGGCATACAATGTTCGATCTGCTCCAAACTTCACATGTTTGAGAACAGTCCTGCCCTGAACACATCAACATGACAATATTCAGTTATAGTCATAGCGCCACCAGCTGGTAGCAGGAAGTGTGGCAAATACATATGACTGACCTAGTCCTCTTATTTTTATATACGTAAAGGCATTTTCCCACCGTGCTCTGTTTTCCTAAAGCGAGTGCGAGAGCCCTTTCATCTCTGCTTGCAGCTTTGAAATTAAAATCTTTTAAAACAATGTAAATGTCCTTACTGTCCCTTTTGATCAATTTAGTGCATCCTTTCTGAATAAAAGTATTAATTTCTGTTGAAAAACTGTGTAGAGGTAGGACAAATAGAAGTACCCCAGTTCAAACACTACTAAACTAGATTGCTTTGTTGTATATTGGATTGTACAACATGCTGTTTACTTCTTTACTAGCTTAATCAGCAGCACTTTTCTTGGTCAGTCAGCTTCACCAGAAAGACCAAGCTGGTCTACCAGTTAAGCATTTTTTCCCCAGTGAAATCAGGAAAGAGGTATTTCCGTCCAGTGCAGGAGTTACACCCTTTGTTCCGAACTGTTCCGATCACAAAGAAATCATTTCTGGATCAGTATAACAACTGTCTTGTGGCAGAGCAAACAAGACCGGTAGAATGGTACTAGTCATTATTCCCTTCGGCTTCTCATCTGAGGTTGTAGACAATGCTCTGTTGATAATAGCGGTGGTTACCGCAGGCCTTGGGAGCATCTGTCCGTCTGCTCGGCCTGAAATAAAACAGAGCCCAGAGCTCATTCTCCGTCTGAATGAGGATTAGTGAATCAGATGGACGGTTTTGCTCACAATCCTCTTTTGAAAGGAAATCTGTGCGTTTGTGGGCTTGTTAGTCAGACTGGCCTGCGACATGTTTGTCCAACTAAATTTGGCCTTTATCACATTTAGAGGATTCAGTAAACCCTATTTTATGTTTATTTATTCATAAAAACTGGATGAGCCAAATACATTTTTATTCAAATATAATTTATTGCAAAGCAAATATACATGTTTAACTACTACCCATTGTCATATGATCAGTCAATCAATAATGATTTTGATTTAAGTTTCACAAACCTTAAAGTATACAAAACTTGCTTCATTTTTTGAGATAGACATTAGATAGAATGTTATAATTTGTGGAGTCAGATTTTGATTCGGAAACAGCTTCCGGATTCGTGAAACAGTTTCAAACTGGTAACTGCTGACTTTGTGAATCCTTCTGAATGATTAATTAAATTACTAAAACTAAATGAAATAATAAAGACAGAATGACATTGAAAAAATTTTCCATATTAGTCCATACTAACATTTAGAGATATTGTATCAGTGTGAAAGAGTCTGCTAGCTGTGTTTCTGAATATTAGAATGACCTCATGGTGATAAAGTTTTGAAATGTTGCCGTTCCAGTTGGAATTTCGTGGGGGTTTGCTAGAATGTGGGCTGATAAGGAATGTGCATTTGTTGTAGTGGCAGTCTGTGTTGTGCCTGTTCTGTCTCTGTGGTGACACATACAAACACAGGTTAGGAATCTTATTGCTAGCTTAGCTGTGTATGAGCAACAGAACAAGATTAATTATCAGATAATCTTATCAGTATAATTTATTTTTCTTGAATATCCATCTTACCTCTTTCATGTAAACAAACACACATTCAGCAGTAGAAAGGCAGTGCAGGTTTTTTATTTTTTTTGCGTCTGTGTCGGTAATGACTTTATTGCATGTATGCCAGTTGTTTCTCTGTGGTCAGGACTATTTTAAGAGAGCTGCTCTAAGCAAAAACAAGCCACCCATACCTTTAATGAGTAATCTCTTCAGTAGAGATCAGCCAAATAGAGATTTATACTCAGTAGGTCTATCGTTTGTAAAATGTAGGGTAACAGGCTGGAGAAACACATTTGGGGTTGTAAATCTCAGATGAACTGTGAATTTGCCACCATGTGACTACAGAGTAGCATGCAAATATAATGATGACTACAAGTTTGATAGATTATCAGGTCAGTCCATTTCACAAATGAATAACTCTTATTAGCCGGTTCGTTTAATAAATCATTCAAAGATAATCACAAAAACAGAATTTTACCAGATCCCAGTAGTGTTGTGGCTAACTCTTTTTGCTCAGACTATCTTTTTAATAAATAAACTAAAATTAAGGCATAGTTACATTTATGCAATTTCAACATTTTAAACATATTTTTAATTGAGCTAAAAAAAAACAAAACATAAAACCCTTATTTTTGTGCTGCATAGCCTTTTGTCCTAGTGGGCATCTCACCATCAGCCACTGACATGTTCCAGAGACTTCCGCTGTAATGTGACTGTCACTCTTTATCTGCTTTGTATGCTTTCTTTATTCTGGACCATCTCTCTCTCTAATACATCTCTATCCCCCTCCTCTTCCTATTGTATCTGCTATACTTCCTCTCTCTTTATTTGTTTCCTCTGCTGCATTTCCTCTTGTCCTCTACTTTGTCATTTTATCCTCCTCACTCTCTCGCTCCGTCTTTCTCAATCCCCTCTCGCCCTGTGGCAAGTTGAGAAAAAACTGTTTGTGGAGAAAGAAATAAAATGAATGACTGGAGATATTTCTGTTGGCTAGAAAGGTGGAAAGAAATATGTACTGTGAAATGGAACAGTGGGTTTAAGATGCTTCCTGTCAAATGCAGCTACGCCCTCTTGTCCTCCTCCTCCACATGTAGCAAAGTCCTTCACGCTGTGAGCCAAATTCCAGGCGAACTGCACAAGAACATTGGGAGAACATTCTTGGTTTGACACCAGTTTCATTGCTACCACCTACTGTAGTGCAGGCCAGACTTCAGACGGTTTTTGCGTGCTGACAGAGTGCTGTGCTTCAGCGTGTTAACAGCCTAACAGTAATTAGACTGTCAGCAGCAAGCTCAAACCCTCTCGGAGAAGTTCTGTCTCTAACTTTATCCTCTTTAATGCTCCGCCAACTAGTTGATTAGTCATTCAGACAACCCACCGGGTAGTCGGTTTTGAAAATATTTGGTTTTGCACATCCCTAATAAAAAGCTGTGCGTCACTGACTCCTGGAAGTTGCACAGCAGGCAGAATTGGTGGATTTCAGCACCTCTGAGATCCCTGATATACTTAATGCAAAATCCAAGAAAGAACTGGTGTGACATCATTTCAACCAAAATCAGGCCAAAACAAAGTTCATTTGAAGTTTCATTCGGGAGTTCAAAACTGCAGAGCCCTGCTTATGTCATGCAGGATTAAATATGTATATCGTGGCCATGAATTAAAGATCTCATTCGCCCCGATGAAAAGCATCGTACCCTATCCCCTATATAATGCACTATGTGCCATTCATCATGTAGAAAAGAGTAAATGTGTGAAAAAGTGACACATTTTAGCAGCAGCTTCAGTGTCTATTTATAATGTAGGGGGCGGGGCGGCTCAGATTCTAGAGAGCATTTGATTGGACAGAAAATCTGATGAAAAGCTGAAGTGCAGAGTGATGTCATCAAAATCATTGATCCATACTGGCAGACGTGAGAGACTGTAAGTTTTGAATGCTTATATCTTCTAAATGTGCATTTTGTCATTGTTTTGGAGCACACTAGTTTATAGATAACAGAAAGACTAACATATTCATACTAAAAGGCAAAAAAAAACTTCAATTTTGATTTCATGGGGACTTTAACAATTTGTTTCCACGACTTGCTAAAACAGTACATCATCACGATTTACTAATTCATTCGTTTTTATATCGTTACGCGATATAATAATTAGTTCCTTCATTTTACTAAATTGTGTGCATGATACAGTATAATAATTGTTCTCTCGTTTTACTAAATCATGGCCAAATTAGGTAATGAATTAGTACAATGTGGCCAAACTTCTTTTTAATCCTAAACGAAGATTAAAAAAGAAGTTTGCTATAAGTGTATCGGGGTCTTAAAGGGTTAGTTCACCCAAAAATGAAAATTCTGTCATTTATTACTCACCCTCATGTCGTTCCACACCCGTAAAACCTTCGTTAATCTTCGGAACACAAATTAAAATATTTTAGTTGAAATCCGATGGCTCCGTGAGGCCTCCATAGGGAGTAATGACATTTCCTCTCTCAAGATCCATTAATGTACTAAAAACATATTTAAATCAGTTCATGTGAGTACAGTGGTTCAATATTAATATTATGAAGCAACGAGAATATTTTTGGAGCGGCAAAAAAACAACAAAGTAACAACTTATTTAGTGATGGCCGATTTCAAAACACTGCTTCAGGAAGATTCGGAGCATAAATGAATCAGTGTATCGAATCTGCTGTTCGGAGCGCCAAAGTCACGTGATTTCAGCCATTGGCAGTTTGGCACGCGATCTGAATCATGATTCGATACACTGATTCATTTGTGCTCCGAATCTTCCTGAAGCAGTGTTTTGAAATCGGCCATCACTAAATAAGTCGTTTTTTTGTTTGTTTTTTGGCGCACCAAAAATATTCTTATCACTTTATAATATTAATATTAAACCACTGTACTCACATGAACCGATTTAAATATGTTTTTAGTACCTTTATGGATCTTGAGAGAGGAAATGTCATTGCTCCCTATGGAGGCCTCACTGAGCCATCGGATTTCAACTAAAATGTCTTAATTTGTGTTCCGAAGATTAACGAAGGTCTTACGGGTGTAGAACGGCATGAGGGTGAGTAATAAATGACAGAATTTTCATTTTTAGGGGAACTAACCCTTTAACTGTCCGACAGCGCCACAAGAACTAGCGGAGCCATTTAGTGGCTGTGTGCGAGACACAGTTAGCGTCTCAGCCAGAGTCTAAAATGAGCATTCTCCAAGCACTGAATGTGAGGAAAAATAACTGTTGGCTAGTGTATGAATTTACCACCTTCCTAATATTGTGTTGGTCCCCCTTTTGCTGCCAAAACAGCCCTGACCCGTCGAGGCATGGACTCCACTAGACCCCTGAAGGTGTGCTGTGGTATCTGGCACCAAGATGTTAGCAGCAGATCCTTCAAGTCCTGTAGGTTGCAAGGTGGGACCTCCATGGATCGGACTTGTTTGTTCAGCACATCCCACAGATGCTCGATTGGATTGAGATATGGGGAATTTGGAGGCCAAGAAAAAACATCAAACTCGTTGTTATGTTCCTCAAACCATTCCTGAACCAGTTTTGCTTTGTGACAGGGTGCACTATCCTGCTGAAAGAGGCCACAGCCATCAGGGAATACCATTTTCATGAAAGGGTGTACATGGTCTGCAACAATGCTTAGGTAGGTAACATCCACATGAATAGCAGGACCCAAGGTTTCCCAGCAGAACATTGCCCAAAGCATCACACTGCCTCCGCCGGTTTGCCGTCTTCCCATAGTGCATCCTGGTGCCATGTGTTCCCCAGGTAAGCGATGCACACGCACCCGGCCATCCAGGTGATTGAAAAGAAAATGTGATCCATCTGACTAGCCCACCTTCTTCCATTGCTCTGTGGTCCAGTTTTGATGCTCACGTGCCCACTGTTGGTGCTTTCGGTGGTGGACAGGGGTCAGCATGGGCTCCCTGACTGGTCTGTGCTATGCAGCCCCATACGCAACAAACTGCAATGCACTGTGTATTCTTCTTCTTCTTCTTCTAAAATTTCACAGATCTGAGACCAGTTAACCTGAAACTGCTGATAGACTGTCTGACAATGAGACCTTCAATGAATATTCTTTGAGTTGTGGTAGAGAAGCTGGCACCAGATCAGCAAAAAAGGCTAAATTTTATGATATTTAGCATGGGTTAATCTAAGCTTTAATCTTCACCACTCCAGGGCAGGATCTCTGGGAACGGGCTGCAAAGAAGTTTAGGCTTAGGGTTTAAATTTAGGATGCAAGGCAGGAATATGCAAAACAGAATCAGGCGCCCTTTGATATTTCCGGTGAACCAGTGTCCTCATTCTCTCGAATGAACAAACACACAAAGTTTCATTCATTTCCATTTTATTTTATTTCTGTTTTGTCTCTATTTCTCAGTCTCAGATACACACTTTTTAAAACTTACTAGCATCGGCATATTGAGGTCAGCGTGAGGAGTTGGAGTGGACAAAAGAGGTCAAAAATGGCTGCGCTGGCTTTAGTCTGTGCTTAAAGTGTGTGTGTGTGATGAGGTCACGATGAGTCTGGCCTAATTGAGCTGTCTCTAATCCTCTCTAGTGTTTAAACGTCACACGGCATCACAGGTTTACAGCCCAGACGCTTATCACTATTTATATAAGGGTTTTCAGTTTGATTTCGTTAATCTAGTGGGATTTCATTTTTTTTAAACAAGTGGTAAATGCAATTAATCATGCCCTCTAACCCATATGTAATTTCCGCAAAAAGGATATTTTTCTATCCCAGCCAGATTGATTTGATGGCTAAATGGATTGCTGTTAACTGTAGGTCAGTTATGATAAATGGCTTATATTTGATGAAATAAAATACAACAACCAATATATTGGCTTCTTAAGGCTTTTTTTTGTAGCGCCTGTGTCTACATAATGTTTCACTCTTCTGTCGCAATAGAATATCTTTATATGTTTTCATTCTTCATTTGTGGGCTTTTCTGATAATACAAGTTTAACAAGTTTCTGAAATAACAGCAACAACAATAAAAGCATGTGTTGTCACATCAACAGTAAAGATTTCCTTGTCTTTGTGGCAGTCTCTCAGTTAACACGGCTGTTCCTCCACATGAAAACTAATGGATCAGAACCAATCAGCTTGCTGACCCGTTCTGACTCCAGTGTGTAGAAAATGCATGTGTGAATGTGTCACATTTCTGCCATTTCGCGCTCCTCGTTATGACTGCTGTTATTATCATCCTGGCAACCAGGCACAAATAGCGTAATTATTCCTATTTCCGCAGGATAATTGAGGCATTATTCGGTGATAATGGAACTGAAATAGATCTTGCACAGCTTCCTTCTGACGTGCTTTTCTGGAAGTGGCTGTGTGATATACTGGTCAGCTCGCTGTGAAAATAGACCTTTTTCTTTCCTACAAATGCATGTAAAATCTATTTCGCTTTTCTTGGAGTGTGCGGTTTTTAGCCTTGATAGCATGGAGTGAATTACTAAACCTGATTTTAAAAAAAAATAAATAAAATAAAAAAAATTAATTATCTAGTACTAGAAAACCCATCTAGGGTGCTAAAGTGGTGATTCACAACTAGTTTTGTTGGAGAAGCCAGATTTTACAGTGGCTAAACATTACCAGAATTGTTCAAAAGTAGTAAAATTAACCAAAAACTGAAAATTATTAAAGGTCCCGTTTTTCGTGGTTTTTTGAAGCTTTGATTGTGTTTATAGTGTGCAATATAACATGTGTTCATGTTTCGCGTGTAAAAAAAAACACAGTATTTTTCACATAATTTACTTATCTGTATACCGCTGTTTCCACTGTCATAAAAACGGGCTGATGACTTCCTTGTTCTATGAAGTCCCTCCTTCAGAAATACGTAACGAGTTCTGATTGTGCCAGCGGTTCCTGTGTTGTGATTCGACAGCAGCTCTTAGCGCATCTTGCCCGGAAAGGTCACGCCTCTTACCATAACGTGGAGATGCATGCGCTCAGTGTTATTGTAAACATATGCTGCACATAGTTTTACATGTGGATTATAATTTTCGGGAACCGAGTTAAACATAAATTGTAACCATTGATCTCTAAGTACAGCGTCCCTGGGAAGGCCAAACAAAGGTGATTGGACTGCGGGATGAAAATAACAGCGTTTCGACGACATGGCGACAAACACACTCTACAAACGCAACTCTTGCTCTTCTCCGTGGGAGCGCAACAAGACCACGCGCCCTTTTTTGTGTATTCCTGGGGGCGGAGGTTAGTCAAAAAACTGTTTTAGTGACGTCATTAAAGAAGGAAGTAGAGGGATGTAGTCCAAACTGGCCGTTCGATGTAGGCGACTTCTGTTAAATAAAATATCTCGCTTGGCATTGAACTTTGAGCTTTAAAATTTTACAGATTTTATTTATACTCTAACAACAACATTACACACTAACTAAAGTTTGAAACATGGGATCACGAAGAACGGGACCTTTAATATTACCATGAACCACACAGACCCAACATTATTTAGGTAACATGCAGTGTTTTTATTTTACTTTTTTTTTTTTTTTTGATTAAAGTTATGCATTATTTTAGACAATTAAAGTAACATTTTAGTCAGCAAAAATAAAAATTTAGTTTATCATGTGCAAAATAACCATGTTGTGAAATCCTCATGCTTTAGAGACTTATAATTTTTTGTTTTAAACACTGTTTAGGATATAACATGACGTGTAGTGCATATTTAAGATGTTTTTTCCTCGTAATTTCGGTCACCAATGTGCAACGCAAAATATGGGAAGTGTTTTATCCCTTTTAAATAACTATTTATTTTTCTGTCCTACCTATGAGTGAGCTTATTTTCTTTTTTTTTCTTTTTCCTTTTTGGCATTTAGCATAGTTTTCATCCCTACTGCTTATGACCTTATCAAAACAGACCTGAGATTCGCCACTTCAAAGGACCCAGAAACTGTAATAGTGATCCAAAGAGTCTATAATGTAACATCAAAGACTTTTTTTTTTTTTAATCTCCAGGGAACCGCATAGAACCCTGCATAGTGAAGTATGGTTCTTGATAAGAGGAGGGTTTTTGTTGAACTGCAAAGACCCACTGACCCACTTTATTTTTAAGTCGTGAAGTGTAAATGGTAAATTTTAAGGTGTAAATTTGGTGTAAAACTGAGCAGGAGAGATCTCAAACGTGTGGTTTAATCACCTTTAAGTCTGTTGTGTAGGACTCTGGAGTGTGTGTTTTGACACTGTGCTTTAGGGAGTGTTTGACATGGCAACTGAGACTGTTGGGAGCCTCTCTTGAGGATCCATTGACAGCTACATCAGAAAAGAGGAAATATGAAACACACTTTGAGCACAAAAGAATGGTGATGCTCACTGGCAAGCGAGGAACCGTGACTGGAGCAAACAGCGGATGATGGTTTGATCTCATGCTGATTCTTCTCACACCAGACTGTTCCATTGTGTGTCATTCTATTAATGAAAAAAAAAAAGTTTCTTGCATTTCTTGTTTCTAGTATTGGAAAAATTATACATTTTTATCTGTTCCTCATCATGTGACACTATTATGGCACATCATTGAACACAATCTTTATGAACCCCCTAAAAAGGAAAAACAATTCGGCCCTGTTCAGCACGTCATTATATCTGTCATATTCTCTCTTTAAAGTACTGTACAAATGATGTAAGGCTATCCTGTTGTGTGTAATTTCACATCTTGCTTCATTACAATATTTCATGTTCTTCCATGTGAACTGACTCCAGAACTGAAATAAAGCTGAAATATAGCTAAAATAAAATATCAGAAATGTTGCTTTGGCAACTAACTGGAAATGAAATAAATTTGTTGAAGTACTAAAATTACTAAAGCTAAAACTGAAATAAATATAAATTAAGCTAAATAGAAATAAAAACCAAACTAATACAAATTATATTGCTAAAAATTAAAATATTATTTAAAAATAAATAATAATGCAAAAAAAAACAAAACAAAAAAAAACTGTGATTTGTTCAGTGGTGGAAGTGTTCATTCAGTAAGTCCACACACTGAAATGTTCCTTCATAATTGGCATTCAAATGCTGTTTTACATAGTAAGTATAGTAATTATCTTTGAAGCCATGAAAGCAGGATACACGCTTCAAAAGAGAGATAACTCACAGAAGTGATCTAGAATTATTCATTCACTCGAAAGATTTGTTCAAACACGCCGATTTGTGAACGTAACATCAGTATTCCCGAACAGAGGTGAAATGGAACACTCAAATATAAAGAACAGAAAGAAAAACTGTGTAAAAGTTGTTTCTGAGGAAATCGCAAACTCTCTCTCTCACTCTTTCTTCCACATTTTCTTGCAGCTTTTTTTTCTCTTAAGTTTCCCCTCAGTCAGGTAAACTTTTCTCCCTCCTGCTACACAGGCCTGATCCTGTACCTCAGATGTCTACCTTAATCAGGAAGCACCTGCTTACATTACCAGTGTTCAAAGGGCCTGGAGCCGGGCTTCGTACGTGCATATGTTTTTTGTAATGAGTATCTGTATGCAGGATCTAAAGATGCAGGAGGGAATCTAGGCCAGTGCTCCAATGAATGACAATATGATTGAAAACGCCTACGTTACGGGATCCCCACTACCAAATGAAAGTCAATACTCACTAACCTAAGACGTCATGGATGGAGGGTTTCTAGATTTTGAGTAGTGGTTCTCCAAAACCATTTTTTCAGTAGCTGATTCTATCAGGGTGGCTGATGGCCGACACTTAAATAAGTTATCACGAGGAGTGCAAACTCACACTTTACAGTTACACACCGTGGCAATCTGAAAATGCCTGTCTTGGCAATGTAAACAGAATGTAAATGGCACTTTAGCTCTTTTATATACTTTACCCTTTTCTGTCCTGCAGTACTTTCTGTTCATGTTGCTAGATTTCTGTTGTTTTGAAAGCGTAAATTTGGTGGGCTATAGCAATTCCTTAAAAAGAATATTATTCAATTAAAAAACTGGATGTGTACTGGATGTGAACTCAGATACCAAATGAACAGAAAAGTTTGCGAAGTTTGAGAACTTTGCAATTGTATTTTAGATTCATATTTACTATTTGAGAAATTTAGATCACTTTATGGTTAATATATTATGATCACTCTAGTCTCTCTGTTTGTTTTTCCTCATTAAAAGTGAGATAATGCAGTCTGACTTGCACAACAATGTCTGGATCTCACATTAAGACTCAATCTGAAGTCATTAGCCTGTATTATAATGTGTCATCTGAATCTTTTATAGTCTCAATTTTAGCATTTTAGCGTGATGGATGTGCAACATTAAAAGACTTTTCAATGGAGAAGCTTTTCTGTTTTAATAATAGATGTGCGGCAGGCTCACCGGCCTTTGATTTTGTAAAGAAAGTCATGAAGCATGAAACTGATAACTGAGTCTGTGATGTCTGCACCTTTTCCTTTTATCGTCCTATTAAACTGTCATTCTCTGTTTTTAACATCTCTTTCCTCCTTTCAAAAATTCACTCTTCTTTTTTTTTTCTCTCATCTCCTTTCTTTCCACAGTAAACATGACGAGTGCTACATCCCCAGTCTTGCTAAAATGGGACCCCAAGAGTCTTGAGATTCGCACGCTGACTGTGGAGAGGTTGTTGGAGCCACTGGTCACACAGGTAATGTCCTGTTAGATTTATAATACTTGCAGTTTCTTATTTATTAACCTACAAACTCAACTGAAACTTGGTTTTGTTGATCATTTTAGCCTTTAGATGTGCTATATGTGTTTGGGTTGGGCTAAAGCCTCTCACACCAAGAATGATAACTATATTAGCATCCACACCAACGCACAATAACATATATTTAGTATGCAAAATCAACTTACTGTAGATCAATGATGATCATAATGTCATTGATGGCGTGTTTGAAATCGGTCTTGTATTGGCTGATTACTGGACAGTGTAGAAAACAGGTTTTGTCAGAGCAGTGCAGGCTGAATATAGGATGATGCTGGATATTACATTGTTCAGTTTCCAGACGTCCAGAGCTCACAGCAGGAATCTCATTTTAGACTTGGTTTTTCTTTGCTCACTTGTGTCTAGGGTATATAGAGTTTGTTGGGTTTAAAATAAAAGCAAAGTTTGTAAATGAACAAACAAGAAAACTTCTTGGACTTCCATACCATCAGTCAAAAGTTTGGACACAACTTATTTGCTTTATTTTCCTCATGTTAGAAGTCATCAAAACACAACTGGAACTATGGGAATTATGTAGTGACAAAATTGATTAATGAATCAGAGCTATCTTAGGGGCTGTTTACTTTACACAACACCATTTTCAACTCAAAAACGGAAAACTTTATGCATTTTGGCCTTACATTTACACAACAATGCCGTTTTGGGGCCTGAAAACGCAAACTTTTGAAAACGGGTTTCAAAGTGCAAGTTTTTGAAAACGATGCCATTGAAAAAACGCAAATCTTTGAAAACGGTGCATGCGTATTGTGTGTTTAGTCTATCCACCTTATTTTTCAATGCGAGAGATTTTCAATGTGTGAGACTTCCAATGTATTAGGCGCTAGTGCAAGTGCAGTAAACTGAAAAACTGAAAAAAAGGTGGATAGGTATGCACATTTGGCATGAGTGCTCTGTAAAATGCGTATGCACAGACACGTAGTCTTTCTTTACAAGGTGTCATCGCCAATTACTTCTCTGGCCTGCGTAATATAGTGTTTTTCATAATTTTCGCAAATCCGTGTGAACAGGGATAGTTTTGATAACGTTGTCATCTGTACAAAGACAAAAACTTCAGTTTTTAGTACATCGTTGTCATGTAAAGGTACCCTTAAATTAAAACCTCTTCAAAGCCTCCTTCTTTTGTTCTTAGATATATGAGAAACAAATTGTCAAGTTTTACTGGTAGTTTAGTCACCTTCTATAGTCATAGAAGGGCAACTTAAAAAATGTCTGAAAGTTTTTAATCAGTAATATTTTTTTTCCCCCAAGAAATTAATACTTTTATTCAACAAGGATGCATTAAATTGATCAAAAGTTACAATAAGGACATTTAAATACTTACAGAAACAGAAACATTTCCATTTCCACCATTGAAAATGGAACATTTCCAACATTGATAATAATAAAAATGTTTCTTGAGCACCAAATCAGCATATTAGAATGATTTCTGAAGGATCATGTAACACTGAAGACTGGAGTAATGATGCTGAAAATTCAAATTTGCCATCACAGGAATAAATACAACTTTAAATTATGTCAAAATGGAACTCAGTTATTTTAAATTGTAATAATATTTCACATTATTACTGTTTTTACGATTATTAAACAAATAAAAAACAGACTTTGTGAGCATGAAGACATTAAAAATAAATAAATAAATTAAATATATCATCCCTAAACATTTGAACGGTTGTGTGCACAGACATTTTCCCTTCAAAAAAGCAGAGATCGTCATTGTCTGATGGAAAATCCCATTAAACTATTCTGAGCAATTATGTGTTTTTAAACCACTACTTCATGGTTTTATGTCTTTCTCAGGGAATTAGCTGCCTGAATGAAGTGTTAGATCTTATAAAACAAAACTATATCTTTCTATAAAAGCTTCCAATTAAAAGGAGACCTGGAGCATTTTTCTCTTCTCAACATTAATGGCTGAGTGCAAATGCCGGGCATATACGCACTGTAAAGTTTTGGTATTGTCCTGTCCTTTTTACACCTTGTGACTGTAAACGTGAATGCCAGCTTGTTTGGTGTTAGCTTATTTTGACGAAATACATTAGCATCCATAGACGTAGTAATACGGATCCAGGTATCTGTCCTTGTTCTCTTCTGCATTCACTCACACATGCTTTGATCTGATGATGTACCTTGACCTCTCACAGAGATGCCATTTACCATGCACAGCTCTGAGGACAGACAGTCCAGTTGTCTGGATCAAAAATCCCTGAAGCTGAATTTTCAAAGCTAGGTTGGAAAAAATTTAAGATATGAGGCCAACAGTCTGTTTGACTATTATGTGAATTGGCTGCTTTGATCTCGAAGGGGCGATTGTTAAAATGCCATTGCCTTGGGGGTTTATGAACATTCAGTAGTATCAATCTAATTCATAATTGGAATATTAGTAGTCAATAGGGAATAGGTGGGATCATGAAGGTTGACTGGTCCAACAACTAATGAGTGGATTAATCATTTATATGATTAAGTGTCCCTGTGGTCTGTAAACACTGTGAAGTTTAAAAAAAAAAAAAGATAGCAGAACACAGCTTTAATATACGGCTATAATCTGATATGGTAAAGGGTTAAATGACCAGAGATGTCTTCTTTTTGCTTATTGGATAATTGGTTAGTTTGCTGATTGCCCTTGTATTTTATCAGGTGTGAGGATTTACTATGTACTGTAAATATAAAATCCCTTGAAATATGTTGTTCTTATTGCTTGGTAAAGAAAGAAACATTGCAATTTATTAAAGTTTCATGGGTGCAGATAAAGCAGTTTTTTTGATCGAGTTTTGGATTTGTACATACTATGTCAAAATGATTAGTCAGGTGGACTAGTTTTATATAATTCATTTTTTTTTTGAATACATAGCTATTCAGCTTTAAGGTTGATTATTCAATTTTGAAAGTATGTAGTTTTACACATCCATAATAGTCAAGGTTGTCAGGAATTGGATATCTAGGGTTGTATGAAATCCAGTTTTATTATTTCCAAAATTCTTTCGTTTCCATTTTAATTTCTCTGGCTTCTATTAATAAAACAATGTCATCATTCATTAATATTTTAACAATAGTAGTGCCATATAAATATATTTGTTTTGGCACTTGTCAATTGTAAAGTGCATTCTACCCTACAATAGTAATATATTACTACACTCAACTCACTACAGTGACAAATAAAATAGTTGTTCAGCCATTCCTCTTGCAATATGTTGTACAGGAAGCGTGTAATAGCTCAGAACATAAGATGCAGCCTGTGGAAGAAAGAGTTTGATTTCAGATAAACAAGCGGAGAAAAACATTTGCTCTGTGGGTGAGAGACTGATTGATATGGCCAATTTAAAGCTTTTGTGGAATTTAGCTCTCAGCTTTCATCTCCCGACCCTTGCCATACGCTCCCTTTCTTTTCCTCGTTGTTTCTCTCTCGCACACTCCTCAGCACAATGTGACAACTCCCCAAAGTTGTTCGCCTCAGCTTTCTCATTGTTCAGTCACATAATGGGGGCATATGGCACAAGGAATCATGGGAATGCTAATGGATTCTTAACATGGCGTTAATACTTTATTTGGAATCGGCATCCCGGCTGAAAACGAGGCTTCGGTTCTCCATTCACTTACTCTATTATGATCTCAGGAGGATCTCTGGAAATATACCAGCTACACTGTAAAAAAAATCCCAGTAAAATTTACGGTAAAAAAACAGCAGCTGTGGTTGCCAGAACTTTACCGTTAAAAATACAGTAGCAACATAAAAAAAAATAATCTGTTAAATTTACGGTAAAATAACGTATTTCATTAACTGATATAATGTTAATTTACCAACCTAATGAAGTACTAATATCTGTTTTGTATCTTTATAATACACTGACAGTCACCAAACACAGTGGTGATAAGAGTCACATGATGAATCAAATTTCATCACAAGCAGATTTTCCACAAGCTGAGAAGGACAACACTAATATATAGAAGGAGCACACAGTGTCATTCACACAAACACCATCATGGTAACATGCATGAAATTTTAAAAATGCAATAAACCTTAATTTAACAACATTAGATGTAACATAAAACCCTAATGTATATAACTGATTAGAAAAAAATGAGAAAAACTAAGAAGAAACAGAGTTATTTCAACGAAAATATATCAAATGTGAAGTGTCACGCAGGGAATTGTGGGAATGTCAATTTACGGTTTTTCACTGTAAATTTTACAATGAATTGTTATTTTTCACTTCCAAAAACTGTGAATTTAACGGTATTTTACCGTAAAATTACATTAAATGTACCGTTAGATCTATTACAGTTATTCACCGTATATAGTACAGAAACTTTCTGTAAACCAATTGACAGTTTTTCACCACAGCATTTTTACAGTCTTTTACTGTTAAAATCACGGTCATTTTTTACAGTGTACTTAAATGACGAGGAAGAGGTGTTGAGGTTGACCGGAGTCAGTTTATGTCATGATTTGTGAAAAAACACTCCCTTAATATCCAAGCTAGAGTCAAATGTCTTTGTGCACCTCTCGGACAAAGCAAATAGAAAATCGAAAGGGTGATGCCTTTTTTTAGACGGATGCCCTCTGAGAACATGAATGCCAACTAACACGATCACACCTGTTGTTATATTTTCCACACGCCGAATTGTCTAGAGAAAAGATCTTTAAGACCTCCGCAGTAACATTATGAGACATGATAAGTTTGGTTATTGTCAAACTGAGTGTCAATTCAGTTCCTTTGAGGGCAAAAGCGACAGATATTGAATTATTAAGCGAACACACGCACTCCCATGCAGGTTTTTTTTTTTGGAGTGCCACCTCAACAAAGTATTCTGTAAAATGAACCCGTCTACTTGAGACAGGTTAAAGTCAATAAGCGTTGTAAGATAGATGAGTACTGATTTAAGGTCAAAGCTGAAGAATGCTTCACACTGCTTTCATTTTGATCTAATCTGTATGACACAAAACTACTTTGTTGTATGCTGTGATGCTTCATCATTAGCTTCTAGATATGCGTGAATATTGATTCTGTAATCACTGGTGATTGATAGTGATTTTTCTGGTACCACATCAGTTATAGTTCCCCATGTGAGTGATAGTTAGTTTAATTATATATATATATATATATATATATATATATATATATACAGCTACAAAAGTGTAGAATTGACCAATGTGAGGGGCTCATCTTAATCTGAGATTCAGCAATCTAAATTGAGAAACTCTAGTTGAGTGTGTTGATGTTCATGAGCTCAGTGTACAGAAGCGGTGCCTTGACAGGCTTTTGGTGAATTTTGCACCCTGGTCTCAATGTATTCCGCTTTTATTTAAAGAAACTGCTTAGAAGAGGCCAGAGGACTAAGAGGCAGGACTGTGAGAGAGTGAGATTGCCTGTTATATTTGTGTTCTGGTGTTTGTGCAGTTTTTTCTGGCTCTTCCTCTCCCTGTTTCGCTACAGTATCTCTGTCCTGAGGTAATTTTATGCAGGCATTTTGATTTATGGCTGTCTCTAATTCAAACAATAGTTCAGCATATTCAGCTGAGGTGCCGCTTAAATCATGTTGCAGAAAGCGGAAGCTTAACGCCAGACGATGCGCTTAGGCTGTTGAAGTGCTGGATTTTTAAAGTGATTTTAAATGCGGCCATTTGGTGTAGACTGGCTACGAGTCAAGGTCGTGACTCCATTGACGGATGAGGAGAATCTGGCCCATCAGGGTGTGGACTGGACTGGACACCAGGGATATGTGACTCAGTGATTGAGCAATGCCCTGTGGATTTAACATCCCAATGCAAGCAGTTATTCTGCCGCATGCATGGGATGACAACATAGATGATACATGTGCACTAATAATTTTTATCAAAAGTCTACATATTCATTAATAACAGGGGGGAAACAAATTTAGTGCTTAACAGATCGCCTAATGCATTTAAGATTTTTAAAGGTTCTTTCAAGGTCACTATATCTAATAGTATTTTTTCATTTTCAGCTGAAGTACCTTTGATGCAAGAAACCTTAACTAAAATTATACATGAACTTATACAGTCCATATAGAATTGGCCCATTTAAGGCATTCATCTTAGTATGGTATTCAACAACCACACTGGAGAAACATAATTGATTTTTAAACGCAGATATTGTCACAGTCTTGTTATGTTTAGTTTTATTGCCTTCTGTTTAATTAATGTCATGGTTTTCTTTGTCACTATTTTGCCTGTGTTCTAGTTAATTATTAGTTTACCTTCCTTGTTTTCATATGTTGCTTTCAGTTTCCTGGTTGTCATGGTTAAAGATCTTGTTACACACCTGGTTCTTGTTGAGTTGCTTGTTATCTCTTACATTTAAGGGCACGTTTACATGATAATGATGTACCAAAAACTGAAAGCATTTTGCTTTGCGTTTTTTGTGTACAGGCGTACAGTGTTGTCAAAACAATCCCGTTCACACAGATCTGCTGTATATGATGCCAGGCCAGTAGTTGGCAATGTCACTTTGTAAAGAAACACTACGCGCCTTTCACAAATTCGCATTTTTGTAGTTTACCCAGCAATAATAATGGTTTCGTTTTCAAAAACGTGCACTTTCAAACCCGTTTTCAAAAATTTGCGTTTTCAGGCCCCCAAAACACCAAACGCATGACCAAACCGCATAAAAAGTTTTCCATTTTTAGTTGAAAACTGTGTTGTGTAAATGGCCCCTCAGCCCTCAGTTTGTTCAGTTCCTTGTTCAGTGTTGTCATACCCTATGCTGCCTCTTTTTTTTCCTTGTTTAGATTACCCTTTAAAGGTGCAGTAAGTGATATTTGAACTACGCTGTTGGACATTGTTGATATTTGAAATCAACCCAAACAAACCCACCCCTCTCTTCGTTGCTCCGCCTCGAAAACTCACACTCCAATACTAACCACCCTGCTCTGAGTCGGTCTCAAACCCCGGCCCGATCGTTGCTGGCATGCGAGGCGAATGCACTACCAATGCCGCTAAACACCATATTCTCTATTGGCCGTCAGCGCACAGTGGTTTAACTGCAGAACTCTCGCCATCCGGCCGCTGTCACACACGCAATGCAAGTGGATGTCTGTTTATCACAGCTGACGTGCAACAAAATGCTTCACGAAAAATAAAGCGCAGTTGATGAACGAACAACAAGGAAGCACAAAAAATGAACATACAGTACACAAGATTAAATACAAAGTGATCGTTGTTAGTCGCAAACAGCACAGCAACTCCAGACAATCAAAACCCAGTGTTACTCACATGAGAAGCGGGATCAAAGCAGTTTTCAGGCCTTCCCTCTTAGCCCTCTCCACCGTGGAAAGCTTTCCTAATATAAACCGGGCCCTAAAGCGCTTGCCCAGTCATGAACCTTCATTCCAGTGATATTCTTTTGAGCTGTTTTGTATCGTGTCCCATCTCTCGTTCTGCAGTTTTTTTATTTTTTATTATTATTTTCAAATCTCCCTCTTGCTCGTTCTCACTCCTCAACCGTCATACGCCCCCTAATGCAAATTGGTTAGACGTTTGTTGTTGGACTCGGCCCGACTAACTTCCAGACAGTGTATTTGAAATATCACTGAGTCCCCCTTTAAGTAGCAAGCAATCTGTTTCCTCACCTCTCTCATCTTCCTTCATCTTCCTTCTTAACAGATATCTTCTAAAAACATCAATCCTTGTCAATGATTAGAATTACACTAGCATATGCGTAGATAACCCTAAAGCTGAAAAAGACAATGACCATAAGAAACAAAACTTGATTTCATGGGCTCTTTAACAGGCCAGACCTGAAGGTTACAGGTTTAAAACCTGTGTAAAAAGGACAAGTCACTCATGCCCTTAAACCAGACTCTTTTCCCCTTTTAGAGTTTGTAATTTATCACACTAACTCTGGCTGGCAATAGAATCTGAGTGCTGTAATAAAACAAAGGAAAAAAAGTGACAAACACAAAAACACAGTTCGCTTAATATACCTTAAAGGGTTAGTTCATCCAAAAATGAAAATAATGTCATTTATTACTCACCCTCATGCCGTTCCACACCCGTAAGACCTTCATTAATCTTCAGAACGCAAATTAAGATATTTTTGTTGAAATCCGATGGCTCAGTGAGGCCTGCATAGGGAGCAATGACATTTCCTCTCAAGATCCATTAATGTACTAAAAACATATTTAAATTAGTTAATGTGAGTACAGTGGTTCAATATTAATATTATAAAGCGACAGGAATATTTTTGGTGCGCCAAAAAAACAAAATAATGGCTTATATAGTGATGGCCAATTTCAAAACATTGCTTAATGAAGCTTCGGAGGGTTATGATTCTTCTGTGTCAAATCATGATTCGGATCGCGTGTCAAACCACCATAATGCTGAAATCACATGACTTTGGCGCTCTGAACCACTGATTCGACACGCTGATTCATAATGCTCCGAAGCTTCCTGAAGCAGTGTTTTGAAATCAGCCATCACTATATAAGTCGTTATTTTGTTTTTTTGGTGCACCAAAAATATTTTCGTCACTTTATAATATTTATATTAAACCACTGTACTCACATGAACTGATTTAAATATGTTTTTAGTACCTTTATGGATCTTGAGAGAGGAAATGTCATTGCTGGCTACGCAGGCTTTACAGAGCCATCGGATTTCAACAAAAATATCTTGATTTGCGTTCCGAAGATTAACAAAGGTTTTACGGGTGTAGAACGGCATGAGGGTGAGTAATAAATGACAGAATTTTCATTTTTGTGTGAACTAACCCTTTAAATCTCTTTTCGTAAGTTGGTAAATTTGCAAGAAATATACCAAAATGACACTCCAAAATGTTCCTCACACTCATAGATCTGTTCTTTCTATGGATATATGTCTATAAGTGAGACTAAACAAAGGGCCCTGATTTCTGCTTCAATATTTTTTTTCCTCTCTCTCTCTCTACTTACCTCTCTTCTATTTATTGTTCATTCTTACGGTCTCAACAAGATCCAAAATCATATGCCACAGGAGAATGATGCCACTTCCCATGCTGTGCAGGTGTTGAACTTTATTTTGCTTTTAGGAGCCCATGAAATCCCATGAGGTTTTGATCAAATAACTTGTCTATTCTTCTAAAGAACTTCCAAAAAACCATTTAAAAAATTTTTTTTTTTTTTTTTTTGTGCTCAGTGAGCTAAAAACGACAATTAAATATATGCTTTAAAGGTGAAGTAACAACCATTGTTTTGTTGTTGTTTTTTCCAGTTAATTGTGTGTGTGTAGAAAGTGTTGGCCTTGTTCATGTTGTAAGTGCAAGCAATTTTCTGAAGCATCTAGGTTTTAATGAGTAGTTCTTTAGAATGTGATAGAGTTTACTGACCCTGTTCATTGTTCATTGAAACATCTAGAGCTTTTTGGTTTGCTAGCTTGAGTCATTCCTTCCCTGCAGTTGAAGGTTTGTTAAATATTACTGCATAGAGGGGAAAAAAAAACTTTCTTTTTAAGTCTGTCCCTAGATTATGTGATGAAGTATATGAATGGAGTGGAAATGAAAACTTTTTTCATCTTTCCAAATCCCCACTTGTGACTGTTTGTGGAGAAGGAAGTAGGATTGTTTCTCCAGTCGATTTGAAGGGTTGATGATGTCTGTGGAAAAGGGTTTGTGTTGTTTTGTACAGAGATGAGCATTTCTTTTTATCACAACACCAAGCTCTGCTAGCGTCTAGAATCCAGGCGCCCTGCTGTTACACACTATAGCAATCAATATTTACACCTACTTACACACACAACCTTGTTGTATCCTTGTGTGGACTTTACATTCATACTTTATTTAAGGTATTTAACTAACCCTTACCCTACATACATTTCTTTTTAGATAGGAATTAACATATTTGTTTTATTTTAATTTTTTAAAAAGTGTTTTTTGTGATTCTGTGAAAGGCTTTATTTGATGAAAAATACAGTAATATTGTGAAATACAGTATTATTACAGTTTAAAATACACTGTTAAAAGTAATACGCTCTATCTACTCAAAATTGTGGCAACGGATTACAAGCAATGTTATTAATTAAATTCAACATGTAAGAATTTGAGTTAAAATTAATCAAATTAATTCCTTAAAAGTCAACCATTTAAAATGTGTAAAATTAGCAAACACCATTACAAAAACCATAAACTGACATAAAAAGCAAAGAATCAAACTGCCCAACTAAATGAAACACTGATCACCATAATAGTGACCAAACTTTTTCAATAAAATCAACATCTAAACCTGTGTTAATTCATGTGTTTCTCTTTCCTTCAGTGATTCTATTGCTATCATCAGGTGTTGGCAATAAAAAATAAAGAGTTCTTAATTCATCTTTGACGTCTGCCAGTTATTCAGATATTTTTGTTTAATTTTTACTTGGTTGACATTTAAGCAATTAATTTGATTAATTCTAACTCAATTCTATTTGTTGAATTTAATTAATAATATTGCTTGTAATCTGTTGCCAAAATTTTATGGAGTAGATTAGGGCTGGGCGATATATCGCATGCGATTCTCACGCGCATTTCGTCAGTAAAGCCGGTTCCCTGATTACCGCTAAATCGCCATCACCTGCTTTCAAATGAAGCGCCATTTAACAGACAGAGCCGTAGTTCACTGATAAGCCACGCAAATATCGCGTTCATTATCGAAGGCGATTCATCTGCGATATGAACGTGATATTGCGTGGCTTATCGGTGAACTACGGCTCTGTCTGTTAAATGACGCTCCATTTGAAAGCAGGTGATGGCGATTTAGCGGTAATCAGGGAACCGGCTTTACTGACGAAATGCGCGTGAGAATCGCATGCGATATATCGCCCAGCCCTAGAGTAGATATAGTGTATTACTTTTTACAGTGTATAACTGTTTTCTATTTTAATATATTTTAAAATGTACTATGTTAATATATGTTAAAATGTAAAGTAAAAGGAATGGAAGAAAATCACAAACCAAAACTCTTATCTGTCTGCATTATTCCTTGCATGTTGTCATCTGTGGTAAGTGCTCCCTGACAGGCTTCCTCAAGTGCTTTATTAGAGATGCATATTTCCTGCTTGATTCCATTATTCCAGCTTCAACTCAGATGTGGTCAGGCCTCACTCTCCAGCTCACACTGTATCAAGTCTACAATGGCAGATGAAAAAAAAAAGAAGAAGTGCAATTTAGATTCGCATGGCGTTGAATTATAGAGTGTCCTGAGAAAAATTTAAATCTGAAAGGTTTCCAGCTGGTGATTGTGAAAGTGCATTTTGATTATGTCAGATGGTAAGGAGTTTTGAAGCAGCTGTGGCACAGTTGCGAGGCTGAGCTGTTGCAAGTGTTATTGTGAGGTTGACAGTGGAATAGAGCTCACAGCTTCTGTTGGAATCACAAAGTGTAGACATCAACAAGGACGTCTCTGTATAAGCCAAGAGGTGTGTGCGCATGCCGCAGGTCCCGCTTACTGCATGTATCGCATAGTATATAGTTCACTCATAATGGCATTGTTCCAAGCAGAAAGGATCTGTTGAGGTCTCCAGTCTTTTTCGCCTTAGGTTTGTTGTATTTCACCTGAAACACTGATTAAGTACAGATTACTAAAACCTGGACTATGGAGTCCTGAATTAAAATAAACCAGATTAATTTAAAACCAACTGTGCTAATCTGAATTAGCATGAGAGAGGTTGCCTATAAAACATGGGATGAACCAAGAAAAGCTTAAAATTGCATGAAATTGATGAGCAAATCCAATGAAAACAATGGCAGCAGAAAAAGACTGCAATAAAAAACAAACAAACAAAAAAAACACTTTACTAAACGAGACAGTTCTTTTAAAGCAAGCAAAATACATCAGCTGTGAAAAAAAAGAAATGCCTGGAAATCTGTTTGTAATGAATTTTATATAAATAGATGAATTCTATATACATAATAATACTATGATTATTAACACTTCTTGTTTTGTCTTGTGATTTACGTAGCAACAAACTAAGCGTAACTATTGTTTACACATGTGATGTTTTGTGCTGGCAGTCTAGAAATGACTTTGGATTACTGGTTTAATCCAAAGCACTATCATAGCAGTCAATTTGGTATTAAAACTGTTACAAATCTTGTTGGCAGGTACTCAACCCCAAGTACAAGCTCAACACTTCAACACAACGGTAATCTCTAACGTAACAGAAACTTTTAAATACCAACATAATAGAACATTAAATATTAAGAAGTCTCTCCATTTTCTCATCTTGGTAAAAATGCAAAAAAAATAACACTTTATTTCAACATTTACTCTCCCAATTCAGCCTGGTGCAAAGCAGGTTTGGAAGTGAAAGTCCTTTTTGATAGGGTTATTTGATTGAAATATCAAGGGAATTCAAATAGTAACAATTTCAAGTCAGTTTAACATGAAGCAATAACATTTGAACCAGAAATAATGGTGTTAAATCAAAATGAATTGTTTGAATAAAGTGAACAGCATCAAAAAATTATCATTATATATTTATATATATATATATATATATATATATATATATATATATACACACAGTGTATATCGATATATGTCCAAGTGATACATGTCTTCTTTGAAACATAACGTTAATCTGAAGTTAAACCCGCCTCCTGATAGCTTTAATTTAAGACTCAGTTTAGTCCTGGAGTAGCTCTAGTCTTCCTCCAGGAAATCAGCTTATTAAACTCTGGACTATACTAAGTCTAGGACTATTTTAAACTATGACAGAGAAAGCAGATTTCTGTTAATCTGGTTTAAAGGGCCATTTTACTCTAGGACTAGGCTTAATCTCTGTCCAGGAAACTGCCCCTTAAAGTTATGATTATGCTGGAATAATGTTATTTGCATATTTTTATTTTATTTTATTTTTTAATATGTTAATTTTTATTAACTCTACAAATGAATAATTTCACTGAAGTTAATCAGACTTTTATTTTATTGCATTTTATTTAACAGGTTTGTTCATATTAAAAAATGCTGTGAAAATGACTCCTAATGTTGTGTTTGCATTATAGCTGTGTTGCTTTGTTCAGCTTTAAAGCTATTTGTGTGATATAAATGTGACATAAAAACAACCATGTATAGTATCATTTGCTCTACGCCTCTACTTATTGGAAAATGTAGCTATTTACAAAGCTACTAATAGGCTTATATGTAGTTATACTAAAGATATGTTGTTTGTCCATAACTGTAATATACAAATTAATTATTATTCAGGTACGAGATGAGCTGATGAACTTATGTATGGAATCTCAGATGATATTTTAAGCATGTAATGAATTAAGGAGAGCACTTTTTCTTCTGCTAAGCTACCAATAGAAATGAGACTCTGAGAGTTGATAGGAGAAAGAAGCCTTGTAGTTCAAAAGCATGTTTGAAATATGATTGACAGACAATGAGATTCCATATATGCAGTACCATTTCCAGCAGGTATGGCAGATTTTTTTTTTTTTTTTTTTTTTTTTTTGGTCAGTGTCCTCTAGTGCTTGTTTGATGTTTGCTTGCTTGGATGTTCTATGTGAATCCTTTGCATTGAAATGATGTTAGCTGTCCTCCAAAGACCCTGATGTAAATTACAGTGAGATTGTGAAAGCAAAGAACTTTTGAATACATTTTGAATACTGTAGTTTTTTTTTTTTTTTTTTTTTGAAGTCTGAATGCTATTCTGAAATTAGATCAGAGCATTAGAACAAACTCTTGATGGAAACCACAAAATGTTTTATGTATTTCATTTTATCTCTGCTGTACATTATGGAGTTTGGGTAACATCAGGTGTTATTTTTGCATATCCTTTCTTGTAAAGGGACACGTATTGAACGTCATTGGTGAAGAATCTGGATGGCTTCCCAGGGGAAATGAAATAAGGCAAGCAGGTGACTTTAAAAGATGATGTAGCCCAAAAGCAGTAGTATTACTTAGAACCTACAATCAAAGATATTAATGGTTATGGATCTTGTTAATATATTAGTGCATCAAATTATGTGGATTAATGTGGATACCCTAACCTATAGCTTAGATAATTTGGTCTTGCAAGAATTTGATGAGAAGTATTTGACTTCATATTAAAATCTCTGACTTTAAAATTGCAGATTTGCTAGTTTAGATTGGTATCAATTGGAAGTGGGCAATAAATAGCATAGTTACACATTTTACTCCCAACAATGCCAGCAACTTTTCTAATTTTCACAGATCCGGTTCTAACTGGAGTGGTTTACAGCCTCTCAACACCTCCACCCACCAGACATATTTAAAGCTTATTGAGACATTCTTCTGTGGCAATCAGACTGCAACAATTCCTTCCAAATTTTCTGAAGAGACACGATCACTTTATACACTGTATGATGAACAGATTGAATTTAGGCTTTTATTCACAAAAACATTTTTTATTCACATAAACATTGAGCAAACATAAACAGAAGGTCAACTGAACCTGCTTTATGCGTGAGAACAAACCTCATTGGTTCTTGCGGAAACTCAAACGTGCTTCATAACACACGAGAATGAACCTCATTGGTTCTTTCACGTCAAGTGAACATGCTTGAGCTTCTGTTTACCACAAATGATGTGTGAGTTGATGAATGTTTATATGTGAATTAAATCTCTTTAGCATATAAAGCGATCTTGTCTCTTCAGAAAATTTGGACTAAACCGCTCTATTCGTATGGATTCGTTTATGAACTTTTTGAAGTGTCAAAGTGTCAGTTGCGTAGCTGTCAACAGAGGGACAGAAATCGCTCCGATTTGAAGATGAACAAAAGTCTTATGGGTTTGGAACAACATGAGGTTGAGTAATTAATGACAGAATTTAAATTTTTGGGTGAACTATCCCTTAGACCAACACCCGAGTTTCTTTTCACGTCAGCACATACAGTCACGAGCATGCCGTTGACCTTAACCTCACCGAACTCTAACCCAGAAACTTTTCCTGCACTCTCTTCAAATAAGATTTTCATATGTGCACAAGCTTTGTATCCAGGGAAGAGTGGGTGGATGTTTATCCGTTTCGTTCTCCTCCGTTTGACAATCTTTTTGATGAAATGTAAATTCATTCACTTCAGATATGCTGAGCTGATTCCATCGAGCATTAGATTCCATCACCGCTAACAATCTCACTCACGGTTGGTCTTTAATGCGGAAAACTAACAGCATAACATTTAAATGCAATCACCGATTGAGAATTGTGTATCTTTACAATCTTATTAATCCTATCTTAAAGCTTAGAATTACGTTTGTTTATTTGAAGTATGTTTATCTGCTCTGCTAGTCTCACTCCTCTGTGCTGGCTTTAATGCTCTGTTTATTGACATGGTCGACATTTGTCCCTCAGAACAGGTATTTGATTGGAGTCTGGAGATGCTTTTCTGTGGCCTTGATAGCATTGATTGAAACCAGGCAGGCAGGCAGTTTTAAAGCTACGGTACCTTGTAACCATAGCATTTCTATCTCTCTCTCATACATGTTTCATTTTTCATCTATTTATCTTTATAGCTCTCTTTTTATACTTCATTTCTCTTCCTCTCTCGTAAATTTTTTGCTGTCTTCCAAGTCATTCCTTCCTTGTAACTTTCTGATGCTTAATCGTTGTTTTTCCTTTTCCTTTCGCTTAAGACGGCTGATTTATGATGTCTGTCTTGATAATATCTCCCCGGAATTGACTGGCAGGGTCTTATGGCTGCTTTCTCTTGGTGATAGCAGAGTTTTACAAAACAATTTGTTGCCGTCCTTCATCCGTTTTTACGGAGATTAGCTTCCTACTGCTAACCTGAAAGCTGCATGCACATTGATCTTGCAGCTGATCCCCCTCTTCAGCTGTGTTGTTATCAGATAGTTCACTTGGGATAGGCTGGATATAGAACGTGGTGATGGTGGTGGTTGTGCATGATCTATATAATGCTTGTCGACATGATCGTATATTCCAGTCTATGCATTTCCCAATCACAAGTTACACTATTTCAAAGGAATATGGCTTGATATAATAGTTGAGTAAGAAGTAATATGCCATAAATACTACGGCGACCAGGGCGGGCGAGAGCCGTGATGGAACGGCACGAGGCTGGTGGCGTGAGAGTTAATGAGCTCCACCTGGGAGGCGCACCGGCCTTGAGTCTCTCACGGAGGAGCTCCAGAAGCATAAAAGGAGGAGCGACGACAGTGAAGGACGAGAGAGGACCAGGCCTGGACTTTACGTTATGTTTTATTATGTTTGTGTGGCCGGCAGATGTCCGTGGGGGTCTGCCGGCATTACTTTCCTTTGGTTTTTGGTTTATTTATATATTAAAGTTTGTTAAATGTTCGCCGGTTCTCGCCTCCTTCTTCCCACATCTACGAACCGTGTTACAAATAGTCTTTACGGAACTGCTGCTTTGTCTCATAAACACTCATAAAACTCATAAAAAGCAAAAATGGTCTATTTCTGAATAATTCTGTATCTATGTTATTTTCAGCACACGTTCATTGGTATTAAAATTTCATTTGCATTGGCTGCTTGACAATCTTTTCTTTTAGTGAAAGAACATGCTTGTTGACCTGGGGTGTGTAGTTTCTTGTTTTTATGATATGTGGACTTAATAAATCATTATCTTGAGCAAAATAAGCAAGCTGACATTAAGTACAATGCATATATTTTATTTCGAAAACATACAAATGCCATTTACATATTTTAGTTTGTCAAAAGATTGTAAGCACTGTTTTTGAAGAGTGTGCATGTACATATGTGCTCTAGTATTTAAAGGTGCCCTAGATTCAAAAATTGAATTTATTTTGGCATAGTTGAATAACAAGAGTTCAGTACATGGAAAAGACATACAGTGAGTCTCAAACCCCATTGTTTCCTCCTTCTTATATAAATCTCATTTGTTTAAAAGACCTCCGAAGAACAGGCGAATCTCAATATAACACCGACTGTTACGTAACAGACGGGGTGTACGCCCCAATATTTGCATAATGCCAGCCCATGTTCCCAACATTATGAAAGGGATTACACAAGGGCAGATCCATTTGAGGGTTATATTAGCTGTGTGAACTTTGTAAATGCGCTGTAATATAGTCGACAGCTCGTGTGGCAGGGAGCACGCGATTTAAGGGGGCGGCGCCGAGTGTAAATCAGTGCATTGTTAATGATGCCCCAAAATAGGCAGCTAAAAAAATTAATAAAAAAAAATCTATGGGGTATTTTGAGCTGAAACTTCACAGACACATTCAGGAGACACCTTAGACTTATATTACACCTTGTGAAAAAGCATTCTTGGGCACCTTTAAGAACAAGCCTATGACTGAATCTGGAAATAAAGAAAAACTTAGAAAAACAAGAAGCAGTCCTCAGATGCCATGTCCATAATTTATAGCAAAAAAAATCTAGCATTAATTCGATCTCAAATAGATTCATTTAAAGAATTTATTACTCCACCACCTGCGTGACATCGTTAACTACCGTGGCTGAACGACAGGTTTGCAACAATACGGTTTCGGGAAACGGTCCTGACTAGCTAGTTGATTTGCTCAACGATGCATCGTACTATGGTAGTGAAGCAGCGGGTTACTTCGTTGTACGGGAACGCAGCCCAGAAAGAAAGAAAGAGGCAAAGAGAACAACCTAAGGCTTCATTAGTGAGTATTTGGTGATATTTTTACCAGGTTTCTTCATGGATATGTTTGTTCCGTGTTCCATGCAGGATAGCTTTAATCTGTATGCAGGATGCTAACATTAAACACTCAGGTTACAAAGTCAGAGATGAAGAGAGCAGAGAGCAGATCATGTGTCAGATGAAACATCAAGACCTCACTTTGCTTTGTAGGAAGCTCAGATCAAAAGGCAAGCGTCCTTTAAATGTCTGCATGAGAGGATGGCATCTCTGTATGGGCAGCATATTAGACGGGTCTAGTGTTCTGACTCTTCTGCTTTCAAAATTTACTACGGCTCTGCTCCAGAAGCGAACGAACTGTCTGCTACCTAAATAGATAGCTGTCTTCTAAGTCTGCTTGTAGCTGTTCTTTATAGGAAGCTTCTCTTCATTCTGACTGAAATTAGATGTAGGTTTTGCATGTATCTACTGCATTTTACATGAAAATCTTGAACTGATTATGCTATATAAGCTAAAAAAATGTAGTCATGTGTACCTTTAAGTGCCTTAAAATGTGTTTAATAAAACAGGCAGAAGTTATAATTGGTTTAAAAACCAAATTGACACACTTAGAATCTAGTTTCTAATTTAATTTTGCATGTAAACATCTATATCTCTGACTGATTAGAGGATGTTTTTTGTCAATTCAGGCTCATGAAAAATGTACCTGTGGCGACATTTTTGCAAAAATGATATTACATTGCTTCTTGCATATTTCCTGGCACTGTAAAAGTTAAATGTCCAGTGAGTGGCACACAAAAGCATGTTTGATTTCCTGCAGAAACCAAGAAATCTGACAGTGTTAGCATTTTATTACACTGGTTCATGCAGTTGGCAGTTTAGAAATGAAATGTCTGGTAAGTGGTGCTAAAAGGTTAATGCTCTATTTTTTGAAAATAACATACCTCATACTAAACCCAACCTTAAACCCAATCGATAGTGTTAAATAAAGACGCATTTGCTGAAGTAACCATGACATTTTACCTTACTTTTACACACCTTTGTGCTATTTTGTTGAACTGTGTTTCACAGAAATCTTACACAGACGTTCTGCATTGAAGGTGGAATGCTGTACCACCTATTTTGTATTACATGTGTAGGTATGGTATTTGTGTTATGCAAAAATGTAGATATAGAGGCACATTTTTCCAATAAGTCTAGGTTGTTTTTTTGTGATGCCAATACTCTAATTGCAAAGATCAAGGAGATTGTTCAAATTATTATTCTTCCAATTTATTTCAATTTTGATGGCGAAGCTACTGCACAAAAGTACTTTGTTCATCTTTTAGACTAATCATTGCTGTTGTTATTTTTTTTAAATGTTCAATATGAATATCGTCATTCGTTCTTCTTGCCGAATGTCAAGAAAGATGTCTGATGGAAGTTGCAATCTGAGCTGCAATTGTGATTTTGAATGCATCTTTCTATCCTGCTGTCTTGGATGCGGTTATTTGATTACACATGGCAAGTGGGTTTTTTCTTACAATGTGGCCAATAAATGCTATATTTTTTGACAAAAAATGACTTTGTGTCTCTGTCCTGCTGTCCATATCTTTCTGGCAGTTGGTTCTCATTATCTTCTGGCACATTTTAGTGAACAATCAGTTTCATTAAATCTAATTCATTTTTTAGTGTCATGCCTAATTGCACTACAGCTGATCCTATTTTGGTTTGCACTGACTGGACTGATCACCATCTGTACGTTGTTCGGTTTTCACTCATGCCCTTGACTCTGGAATCCCAATAAGGAAGGAGCTGATTCTCCATGCATTCTCATGGAGTTATCAAGGACAGAGAAGGGATTTTCACAATCTCTCTCCTTCCTGCCTGTAATCCTGCCCTTTAGATGTATTTGAGCCACCGTGATGGGGACGTTGAGGACTTTGACTTCCTCTTCCCACAGTATTGCACACTTTTCTTCACTTTTTGCAGCCATGTGCTTAGCTGTAGGATTAAAAGTGTGTGCTCCCTCTTTCAGGCAGTCTATCTGAGTTTTTTTTTTTTGGTTGGCACTCTCCTGACTCAACCAGAGCTCAACAATAACGATGGCACAGGGTCAGTGTGAGAGTGTTTCAGGTATGTGGACTGTCACATGTTGCAGTGTTTCAGTACAAATGTTTGTAGAGTAGCCTACATAGAAATATGAACTATGGCAAAAACAACGACAGCAAAACAACTTGTTTTTGAGTCCTGCCTTAAGTGATTGTTGTGGACAACCATCAGGATTACAGGTGAAAGAACAGCCTAAGTTCCTAAACACATGCAGTCACATGGTTCTTGGTCCATCCCTTTTCCTGTATCCTAAATAAATGACTGTAAGAAGGGCTATTATGTGTACATTGTTAAACCTGGATGCACACTGATTGTACTGCCCTTTTTATTTAGTCTATTAGTAGCACATGGATGACACTGAACTTTAGGTTGAAATATGGGAGCTTATTAGCCAGGACAAGGAAATTTAAAATATATTGTCCAGAAAACTGCTTTGAGATCTGATTTTAGCAAATCTGTTTAACCCTAGAATTCATGTACCAAAAAACCTTGAAGGGGATCAAAATGACCACAATTAAATTACGTTTATTTGTTCACTGTCATTATATATATGTATTACAAAAGATAAAATGCATTTGTACTTATTCTTAAATTCTTTAATTTAGATCTACCATATAGAGTATATTCAAGTCAAAACCTTCGCTCCCCACATTTCTCGCGGACCATGTGAAAATGATATTTTTTTAGAACCTTTCACATAATTTTTGCACCTCTTCCTTTGTTTGGTCCTATCCTGTAGCCTTTCTTCACTCATCTACTGCATCTGAAATCATATAAACTGTCTGAAGTTCATCATTTGATGAAGAACTTCATGACTGTTACAAAAGTATGTATGTGTATAGTATGAATACTATCAAGCATAAATGTGTGTAATATGAATGCAGTCTGAATGTACTAGATTCACCACCGTGTCCCACTTCAATCATTCATGTCATGTAAGCTATAGAGTGAGTTGCGTCATTTCCCTGCCATTCTCGTGTCCTCTCCCATGCCCTATGGATAGTAAAGTGTCCACTGGATGTGAACTTTAGAATCATGGCAGAAGTAGTAGGTCATACGGATATTTTTTTTTTTGTCTACTCTTTTATGAATACTGTGAATTCAGACATACTATATTTCACATATTTCTTTTCACCTACTATTAGAGATATGCATATTCAAACACTTGGTGTCTGAGGCAAATTCTTGGCTCAGAGCAAAAATAAGTAATAACAGATTTTTAAGTAATCTATAGTTTTAAGAAAATAAATATTATTATTGACAATTTATCAAAAAATACTGTGTTGAGTCAAAATTCCATAGGAAATGAATACGGGTCAATTTGACCCCCTTTGTACGTAAAACAAAAAAAAAATAATATAGTTGATTTAGTCAGGTTCATTCTTTTCTAAACCTTTTTTTGTGTGCATTTCATTGCATTGCTATAGATAAACTTTAATAAAATTTAAATATAGAAATACAGCAGAACATGAGTTGTTAGTTTGACAGATTGATTTACAGATTGACTTTTTACACTGTCAAAGTACTATGTCCCTTTAGGGAAATAACAGTCCTGTGTCTCATTTCAGCTTCTATTCAAAAGTCAAACTTTTTCCCTGCTCTGAATTATGCACCTAATCCATTTCTTGCTGAACTGCATTTAAACGAATTCACAATGAAACTGCAAATGATTAAGAATATAATCTCTTCGAAACACCCCGGGTGCAATTTATACCATGGAGCAGACGACATGTTCTCCTTTTGAACAAAAAGCTACATGTCGAGAAGCTCACCAGAGGCAAAACGAGTGGAGGTCCCTCGTAACGGATCTCCAGCGAAGTCATTAATTTAAAGGTATTCGGGTCGTAACTTCTAGCCCGCTAATCTAAGCTCATTTTTATGGATCTTCACGAAATGAGTTCACCGACCATCCATGAAATGTATTTCTCTTCATAGATTAAACTTTCATGCGGCATTATTGCTCACAATCCAGAAAAGCAAGCAAATGCTGTTTCCTCTCCCCGAAGGAGAGATGCTGTATTTGAATGCACTTTGGGGGGTATTTTGAAAGCATAAGCTCAGTGTCCCGCTCTGCCCTTTCCTTCGATTCCCAGGTGTACTTTTGAACTGAAGTTGAAGAGCTTTGCAGTTTAATGAAGACAGAAAAGCAAGGAAGAGGGGAAACTTGCACAGAATTTAATACAGATATCTGCTTTGCTCATCTTTCATCCTGACCACAAACTAGAGCGGATGACTCTGAACTGTTTGAAGGATTAAAGGAAGTACACCCTAGAGACGATCATATAGAAACAATACTACAAATAAAGGAGAAAGAAGGTGAATGAAGTGTCAGGGATGGGTTTAGAAAGTCCGGCAAGGTTCAAAACAAGCGGTCAAAGTTTAGTTTGTTAGCATCAAAAAGACCTATAGTACCTAGAGAAAGCTTTCCATTAGCATTCCTTGACACGGGATAACCTGGAAGTTTTGGATCCAATTTATCACCTGAGCTGTGAATGCCATGTGAATTTGCAAGTATTTCATTATATTATAGTACTTTTTTTTTTTTTTTTGTCAGTGACTGATTTCTTTTGGTGTAGAGATTCACTTCAGTGATTCTATCTTGACGTGAGTTGATAAATAGACTTCCTTGCTAAAACAATACATATACAAGATGAATGACCACAGTCCGAGTTCAACTTGGAAAAGCTGGACCTGTGACTCTCACCAATACTTCATTCAGCATGTCCATCTGCATAGATTTTTTTCTCACGTTCAGCCTTAAAAGGTCAACAAGTTTCTTTGACACTGCAGTTAAAAAAAAAAAAAACAGAAAGCAATTTCTTGATACTTCATAGATGTTCCTAAGAACTTGTATTGTTGTGTTCTACACTTTTTTTTAAAATGCTTAATTGCAGGCAATAAAATGATAAAATACGCTTAGCAGATTCTTTTATCCAAAACGTTGTACCTTGCACTTCCCTGCTGGAACCACCTGTGGTTAAAGGAATAGTTCACCCCAAAGAAATAGTCACTACAAAGCGGTGCGAAGATTCTTCAAATACTCCTTGAGGAAATAAACAGCTTTTGGGTTCAGAATGACATGAGGGTGAGAGAATAATGACAACTTTCACAAAAAGCTCTTTTTCCTCTCTTTTCCTGTAAAAAAGATGAATTCCAGTGCAGCTTTTCCATTCATATAAGCATGAAGGTAGCAAATGTTGATCTCCATTGAAATTAGGCAGTTTTGCTTGAAGACCACTAAGACTCCTTTTCTAATGAAAAGCCACTCATACTTCATAAAGAGTGACTGTGACATACGTAAAGTCTTGTTTTGGAGGGCAAAGATTACTCTTTATTCAGTTGTTTTTATTGCTGTTCTTTTTCCTATACCCTCTGCCTTCAAAGGCAGGCAAAAGGATGCTCTTGTGCAGAACCCAGGGTCGGCATTTTTCAGAGAACTAAGTAAAGCTCTTAAATTAGCTTCTGTGGGAATTCAACCCGATTGTGTTTGTGAGCGATGGAAGAGTGGAGAGACACATTTGTCCAGGGTGGGTTTTTATAAACTCTTAGGTATTGATTTGGAATGGAATGGATTGGCACAAAGACGAATCAGTGTTAAGAAATTGGCCATTCATCTTTGCATGTCTGATTCCTAGAAGAGTGTGCTGATGCACTTTTACACGTTTCCTTCAAACAGCGCATAGCTGCTGTCATTGGGTTTTGTTTTATCTCATGAGCAATGCAATTTCACCAAAACTAAATTTCTTTTGATCTAATGTTGAGATGGAATATTTTGGTGTGACAGTGCTTTTGAAGTGTGCAAACCCTCATTTATCTGCAGACAACAGGAACAAGAGCAACAGGCAAGGGTGAATTGATCCAGAGCCCCAGCTGTGAGTGGTGGAGACTGTGGGCAATGTATATGCAGTTCTCTTGGAGATTGTTTATTCTTTCTGGCTGACCTTTCTGCAATTCAAAGCAGTCCCTTTGGTCTCGCACTGCGGAGAAGGCAGAATGTTCAAGGGCACAGACGCAGACTGCCCCTTTGGCTGGCTTATTCTCAAACTCCCACTGCATCCTCTTGCTCACTCTTTTTATGGCTTGTGCTTATGCGACAGCCGACATCCCTTTGTTTGCACGTATGTAGATTCCAATGTTTACTACTGTTCGAATACCTGAGCTGTGTGTTATGTCCATAGAATTTTAAGGCAATATCTTAATCATGGACTTTCGTAAGTGAGCATTTCCAGTTTAATGTTAGCATGTTTCTAATATAGATTCTTACAAGCATGGGTCTATGTAGTATACACAAGTATTGGGTAAAATTATCCATTTCTAGTTTCACCAGATTCAGGTGCAGTTTAATGTTAGCATGTTGCAAATATAGATTATTAAAAGCATAAAACTACATAACATGTGAAAGTATTGGAGAAATCAATTTTTAATTGCAACAAATTACTACAATTCAGCTCCTGTTTAGCATTAGCATGTTGCTAATATAGATTCTTACAAGCATAAATCTTCATAGCATATGCAAGTATAGGTAAAATAATACATTTTTAGTTATAACAAACTAATTTGACTTCAGTTTAGTGTTAGCATGTTTCTAATATGCAAGTATAGAGTGCCCCAGGGATGACGCGTTTTTGTAGGCCAACCCGGAAGTTAGCGGCGCACTGGTTCCCTCGGTTGAAAGCCTATTAATTTTTCCCATAGACTTTTGGAAAATTGCAGAAAATAAGCTCTGTGTTTAACAAAGGGTTATGACACTTACACGTTTTGTCTATCAAGATAATCTTTACAAGTTAACACAGCATTTATAGATTTTGAAGCCTAAATAAAGTCATCAGATATAAAAGGCTAACAGTAGGCTATAAACGGACTACAGCACACCATGGTCGTGGATCAACGTCATCACCACTAAGCGTCCTCAAACTGTATTTAAAAAACAACTTTATTTACAAACATGCTCACTGATTATGATCTGCGCTGTCATTAATACTTATCCACTTTTTCATGAGAAATGCTGTCCAAATGTCCCATTTTTAATGATGACGTCTAAAGTCCCCGCCAAAGGAAGTAGTCCCTTTTAGCAATTTGTTAGCGACCGCCGATTTTAAGACACAGTAAAAGTTTAAAAAATCACAAATGGGTTATAACTGGTGTGTTTTATGTCATAGATTAAAACGTGAAATTATTTAGAGGCTTTGTTAACCACAGACCTTATTTCAGGTGATTTAGCAAAAACCCATTCAAAAAACCCATAGACTTTACGGCGTTGGAACCGGAAGTCCTAAAATGCTAACTCGCTTCCGGGTTTTTCCTACAAAAATGCGTCATCCCTGAGGTACTCTATTGGGTAAAACAATAAATTTCTAGTTTCACCAGATTCAGGTCCAGTTTAATGTTAGCATGTTGCTAATATAGATTCTTTCAAGCACAAAATTTCATAGTATATGCAAGTATTGGGTAAAATTATCCATTTCTAGTTTCACCCGATTTAGGTCCAGTTTAATGTTAGCATGTTGCTAATATAGATTTTTAAAAGCATAAAACTACATAACATGCAAGTATTGGATCAATTTAATTTTAATTGCAACAAATTACTGCAATTCAGCCAAAGCCACTGGAAGACAAGCCTGCAACCTTTAGCCAAAAAAGCGTAACAGCTAATGCTAACTGGCGGTACAGGTTGCACGCATTGGCGGTACACAGGGAAGAGTTTTGAACGGCGACACGATAGGCTGAGAGGTGCCGCATGTGATTAAGTTAGCCGTTACGCTTTCTCCAATGGTAAGAGATACAGACCCTCTTATCTCCCTATAATAATATGATCTCTGATTCAGCTTCAGTTTAGCATTAGCATGTTGCTAATATAGATTCTTACAAGCATAAATCTACATAGAATATACAAGTACTGAATAAAATAATCAATTTTCAGTTACAACAAACAAATTCAGCTTCAGTTTAATGTTAGCATGTTTCTAATATCTATATCTTACAAGCATAGGTCGATGTAGCATATGGGTAAAATAATCAATTTCTAGTTTCACCAGATTCAGGTCTAGTTAGCATATTGTAAATAGATATTTACAAGCACAAGGTTATATAGTATATGGATAAACTAATCCATTTCTAGCTGCACCAAACAAATTCTGCTGCAGATATACCTTAGCATATTGCTAATACAGATTCTTACAAGGATAAATCTACATAGCACACACAAGTAGTGGGTAAAATGGTCTATATCTAGTTGCATCAAACATTTTAATTACTTTTAAAGTTGAACAAAATTTTAGAACAAAGTTTATTTATACTTAACATTCTCTAGCTTTGTCTGCCATCTTGAATTTATTTTTGTCTGTGGTTGCACTTGTATCAACCGTTGTATAAGTTCAAAAGGGTAATTCCTACACGTTTGTAGCATTTTATTTTTCTCCCAGTAGTGTACTTGTAATGTTTAATGCACCACAAAATGATCAATTTAAATGGCAATAACCCACTCTTTCGTAAAAAAAAAAAAGAAAAAAAAAAAGAAAAAAAAGAACCTGCATTTGGATGGTATGGATGTTAATTTCCCACCTTTATTGTTAAGACTAAGATTTGCCAGTTTAGTTCCATCTGGGAGCAATCCAGGAACTGGGAGGTTACTGAGATCCCAATTCTGTCTAATCACCATTGTTCCCTTGAGCAAGGCACTTCATCCTGGGCTGTCCCAGAATGACTGACTCTGCAGTTACTGTACTATAAATTGTACTATAAATTGCTTTAGATAAAAAGTGTCTGCTGAATGGCAAGTAACTGAGTTTAAAGTCTTATAATCGGCAAAGCTCAGAGCCCCGATTGCAAACTTCGGCTCTCCAGTGTTCCTTATCTTATTTGCTCTCTCTTTCTCTATCTCTATTCCTCTTTCCAGTAGTGTAAATCATAGTGCTGTGCTGTTTGCTATTTCGTGAGGACAAACCATGCTGTTTTTCTTCATAGCTGTGCTTTGCTGCAATCTAATCAACTTAAGTCTGACCGGAGATGCTACTTGAAGTGCGTGTGGTCACAAAGAGAAGACGACGCACTACGTCTGCCGGTTCAGCTCCTCTTGTGTTTCAGTGGAATATGAATATTGTGTGGTATTAGAATAGATGCATCAGCATAAACATTAGCCACTGAGGATGTGTAAATGGGCTTAATTTAATTCTAGCTATGTCTGAAAGATTTTTTTAAAGCATAAATTTCAGTTGAATGAGGAAGCAAATACATTTCCTTGTTGTTGTAAACGAACCCTGAATGTAGCAAAATAAACAGCTAGTGTTGTGCTGATGTCGCAATTACATTTAGTAATAGCTTTAGGTCCTGACTTTACTAATTACTTAATACTTTTTTTTTTTAATTACTTATTATACTTTTAAATTACATTGTTATTCAAAATACAATACACTTTTTACAGTTTCAATCACTGTGATAAGAATATAATTTCCATGATATAAGGTTTATGCCACAGTAACTATGATATAGTAATTATTATTAGTTACCAAAAAATGTTTACTACACTTTTTTCATTCATTAAGTTCATTCAAGTTATAAATTATATTTACATGTAGGTAAATGTATGTAACGTGCCAGAAGTTTCATTGTGAAAAAGGCATATAGCATCAAAATTAAAACTTCATGTGATTTTTTTTTTCTTTTATCAATTCCTGTAGCTTCAGGGTACTTTTCCCTTTTGCTGCCTAATATATTGATAATGATACAAAAATGAATGTTAAACCTTTGTAGGCAGCACTCAGCGCACAGCACCAAATGCTGGCACCACACAGAAGGAAATAGCATCTTACTCCATGTCTCAGACTTGAGGGCGATGTGAAGACAACATAATCACAATTTTTGGCAAAGCCGAATCTAGCTGAATGGGTTTTTGTGCTGTTTGGCTTGGTGTCCCACAAGGCTGTGCCATTCAAGGGAGAGTGCAGAGAATATTGAAAGGCACTGATGTTGGCTTCTGTTGTTGGACACAGGGAATACAACAGCATTTAAATGCTAATACATAATTAGCTTAAAAGAATAGCTCACCCTAAAATTAAAATTCTGTCATCATTTACTCACCTTCATGTCATTCCAAAACCCATATGGACCACAAAAGAACTAGTACATTCTCCTAAATTTTTACTCTTTGTGTTTCACAGATAGAACAATTGCATTTTTAAAATAACGTTTTTATCAAAATTAATTATTTAAATTAAAGTTCTGTGTAATTTATCAAGGATGAGTCAGTCTGAGATCTTGTTGAGGTTGTGAATTCAGAAATAGGCCTAATTTTCCACTAAAGTCATATTTTTCATGTTTTAGCTATTGTTTTTTTCAGGCTTTACTGAGACATATTTCAGTACTTTATTTGGTGTAACTTGACCTTATTTGCATTTGTTTGCAGGGGAGATGATCTATGATTCATGTTTACTGCAGAGAAACTTCCCGTTGCAGTGGAAAAGAGCAATGAGAGGAATTTGAGAAACAGTCAAGCCCTAGTAATGGATCTCAAACATAAGGACTCTATTCATTAAAGGGGACATATAATGTTCCTTTTACAAGATGTAATATAAATCTCGAGTGTCCCCAGAATATGTCTGTGAAGTTTCAGCTCAAAATACCCCACAGATCATTTACTATAGCTTGTCAAATTTGCCCCTATTTGGGTGTGAGCAAAAACACACCGTTTTTGTGTGTGACCCTTTAAATGCAATTAAGCTGCTGTTCCTGGCTGCTTTCCAGAAGAGGGCGGAGCTTTAACAGCTTGTGCTTCGGTTACTCAACAACAACAAAGCTGGAGAATCTCACGCAGCCAAAATGACGATTGTCAGTAACTGTGTTCAGTAACCTCATATTGTTCAATCCGGAGTCAGACACTGATGAAGAGACTCAGGAAGAAGTTACAACTTTTAGAATGCATCTGGATGTTTCTGAATGGTTAGTGGATAAATTAATGTATTGCTGTGGAGTTGATTAAACTCATCGACTAGCATGTGCCGTTATGTTAATCTTTTGTGCAAATCCAGCGTTGAATTGACCCTAATTTGTGAAGCAGTCCGGTGTAAAATGACGGCATGGCAACAACACTCTACTACAACAACTCTTCCTCTTCTCTAAAGCAGTCCAATATGGCCTTGCATCATTTGTTCTGTGTTCTCAGGGGGAGGGTTTATGTAAATTTTAGGGTTAGTGATGTCACTAACCTGGGAAGAAGCTCCTTGTAGTCCCTACCAGCCATTTGTTGTAGTTCTTAAACAGAGAATTATCTCCCTTTGAAAGAAAATATCTCCCTTTGCATAACTTTGCAGATGTTGTTTATGCTCTAACAGCAACATTACACACTAACTAAAGATAAAAAAGTGAAATCATAATCAACCACCCCTTAAAGCACTTCATTAATGACCCATATGACTGCAAGAGGTGCCCAGGTACCACAAAGAATGGTACATTTGAGTACAGAGAGACAAAGTGAAGAAGGGCAAGATCATATATATATTACACAATTTCTTGCAGGGAAAAAATCAGTAAAGAAGAAAACATTTTACTTTAGCCTGCATTATGCTAGGACCATATACTGCAGAGAAAGCTACTTCACTTAATGCAACTGTTTCACCAGCTTTCTCTTTCGCTCTCTTGGTAGTACCTTGCATGTGCAGATTATTAATAAATTGCCTGATTAAGAGGGATTACATCACACACTAAGCACACCGTATTAGACAGTCCTTTGAATGTGGTGCTTCATTATAAAATGTGCGTATTCAAGAATGTCGATGTATTCAGTAGGGCCTCTTTGAAAACACACACTCATCCATTCACATGCTTATACAGCACAACACAGAACCAACATGTCCATTTCCCTTCCCCTTCCCCTCTGATGTTATGCCATGTTCCAGTGCTTTCCATCCCAACCCTTCTGCTCCATTATGAGAGCTCATAAATAAGACATGCACAAAAGCAGGGCACACTGCATTATCTCTCATCCTCCCCTCCACACGTCACTCCCTCGCCGCACCTGTCATGCTCAGTGCCCACCCTCTGTATTTGAGGTGGATGCATCAATACTTGAGTCACTGAAGAGAGAGGGTGAAGTCTGTGTAAATATTAAACTTGGGGCTGAGAGACTGAGATCATAATTGTGTGAAGATTATGTAAGTGATCTTTTGAAAAGGTATCAGAGATTGATTAGCTGAGGGTATATTAGAGGTATCAAACAGACTAATGAGAGTGGCCTGGGGCAGTACAAACTGTTCTTGTCATTGATTGCTCATTATTGACTTGCCTGGTTCCACCCCCAACATTTGGCTTCCTCATAAAGGCAATTAAAGTCCTTAAAAACTTGTTAGCAAGAGAGTATAGCTGGGATTTAGTAGTACTAGGAGCTACATTTTGGTAAGTTTGTTGTTTTTACTCTGATCGGAAGATTTTTTTTTTTCTAGTTGTGGGTATATATTGAGGTATCTGGATGTGCACACACAATTACATGATGTATTATATGATTATATGAAGGCTATATGAAACTTATCCAAAGCCCTTCTGACCAATAATTTTCCATGATTTTTCAGTTTTTTATTTTCATAACTACTGGAAAAGTAATTTAAATGTAATTTAAAGGGTTAGTTCACCCAAAAATGAAAATTATGTCATTAATGACTCACCCTCATGTCGTTCCAAACCCGTAAGACCTCCGTTCATCTTCGGAACACAGTTTAAGATATTTTAGATTTGGTCAGAGAGCTTTCTGTCCCTCCATTGAAACGGTATACTGTCGATACTGTATACTGACGGTATAATGCTGAATAAAGTCATAGTTTTTGTTATTTTTGGACCAAAATGTATTTTCGACGCTTCAAAAACTTCTAACTAACCCACTGATGTCACATGGATTACTTTGATGATGTTTTTATTACCTTTCTGGACATGGACAGTATACCGTACATACATTTTCAATCTTAAACTGTGTTCCGAAGATGAACGGAGGTCTTACGGGTTTGGAACGACATGAGGGTGAGTCATTAATGACATGATTTTCATTTTTGGGTGAACTAACCCTTTAATAGAGGTGATCACTATATAATATAATAAGATAAGTGCATAAAAGATTAAATAATGTACTTATAAATGATCAAAATATATTGATTACTATATTATATATATATATTTGAATAAATATAAATGTTTTTACACATTTAATATATATAAGTATAGCTGTATCATCTTCAAGTATATATTTTTATTTTGATATAATGTGTGTGTGTGTGTGTGTGTGTGTGTGTATATATATATATATATATATATATATATATATATATATATATATATATATATATATATGTTTGCAAAATTTTTTAAAGTTTCTCGGGGGAACGCAACACTTTTGAGAGAGAACACATATATTTTTCCTCCCATCTCATAGTTGTTGCATCACCATGTCCCTTTAGGGGCTCTGTATATATACATAGACTTTTTAAAATTTGTTTTCATTTTTTGATTGCTCCCTTGGTGTCCCCTTAAATGCCCATGATGCTTCTGTCTCTGATTTACAGATTTAAGGGAAGTTGGCATTTTGTAGTATAAACTCTTTTTCTGTAAGCGATGGCATTTTTTTTTAAACATGAGAAAGAGAATAGTTTTGGGACATGATGGAGGATGTACTGAAACAGGGCATATTCATCCCTCTCATGGGCACCATGGCACAGTGTGTCTGGAGCACATGTGATAACTGCTAAGCCACGGCTTCAACCATTTATCATGTTTTTGTTGTCTTCATTCCTACTACTCGGGTAGAAGAGTCTTTGTAGCCCACTCCGTTTTGTGGTGTTCAATCTTACACTTTTTTTCATTTTATCTTAATGCACTCATTTATAATTTAGCTTAGCTGGTCATGACTAAGCCTAAACCTTGAACCCTAATGTGTCTCATTCTGGTTTATTTTTTCCCTTCGTGCTCTTGCCTCTAGCTTCAAAGCTTGGAAAACTTAACCTTGTGTCTCCTCCCCCTCAGCAAAGGCATGACACAAGACACCACAAAAGATCTTGTCCTCTCTGCTAATGCAGTGTGGCACTTGAGTCACATACTTCCCAACCCTGTGAGGAAAGCAGGGTTTTTTTTTGTTTTGTTTTTCTCGACCCATTTATGTCATTTCATTCTTTATTTCTGTCTTTTTTGAGGTCTTCTCTGGTCTTTTTATTTATTGATATGGTCTATATTGCTAGCTTTAAAATGCTGCCCTGTCTGAGCACTCATGCTGTGCTAATAAACGCCTCACTTTGAGTCAATTTAATAAAAATCTTCACGCTTTAGAGTCTGCCAACAACTTACAGTCCGCCACTGAACTTTTATTTATACATATGCCAGTTCCTAACAGTTTTTTTTTTCATAGCTAGACCAGCAGTAAACCTGACCTAGCCTAAAGGCCAGAATTAAATTCTCTGTTGTATTTTGATATTTTCATTTTTGATTTTTTTTTTTTTTTTTAATATTACAGTTTTAAGGTCAGGAATAAAATAAAATTGGGTGTTATATTGTAAACATGAATATTATTATTATTATTATTATTATTTTTAAATTTCTCACTTTGTGTTTCATCGGTTATTTATCATTATTATTATTACTATTATTATCATCATTATTATTATTTATATTATTATTATTTATTTTACAAAGAAATAAAATTCTTCATGTTAAAGTTAAATATGTCAATGACACATGATTCATATTCATGTTTACTGTTTTATTATTTTCCTAACTTTAACATTTACAAGCATTTTCAAGCATTTTTTAACATTTACAAGCACTTAAACCTTTTTAAAGACAGTACTAAAAAGTGGTGAAGCATTAATGTGTTCATGAAATTAGGTTTATGGTTATCAAAATGTGACAAAACATACGGTAGATGCATATGTTCATTATTTATCAAAATGGAAGCCATTATGTAAACTCTTTAGTTTCATTTCATTATATACTGTACAGAATATACTGTCTCACTATTAAAGTAATCTTATATTTTGGACAATTTTATCAAATATTCCCCCATGCATAACGCAATATATGATATTACACACGGTATACTTATACTTATGATTGATGTATGTTTATACATTTTTTTTTTGCTTGATCCCTGCATAAAGAGTTACGTTATGCAATTGTCTTACCATTTGTGTGATCCTTTGATTCGTTGTGTTTCCATATCCATTTTCTATGCACTTAGTGCATTTACTGGAGCAGCGCGTGGCATGTTAATTTTGGGTTGACAGTGGCGTTAAATTTTCTGAAAGCTTGCGTGTCACACAGCCTTGTAGACACGCCAGTTTCAATAAACAGATTAACTCGAGCTTGTTCATGGGTTTTGTGCTCGCCTGAGTTCATTCCACCAGTCGCTGCCTTATGTAAGCATCATGTTAACACTTTCTGTGGAATTATATGGACAGGAATGTTCTCTCAGATAGCATCCTCTTGCCTTTTGTTCACTCTTGTTTAGAATAGCTTGTGTGCTCATTTGCTGCACCGAAGAGACATGATTTTTCTTTAATAGATATGATTATGACTTTCCCAAGTCAAGGTTGTTTAAACAGATCATCTGTAACAGATCACCCATCATTCTGTCTGCAGATGCAAAATATAAGCGTGTTGACGTGTATCTTGCATTGACATTGACCCTGACACACTAAATATATTTTCTTAGACGCACTGACTGCAGGTGTCTTCTGCGTCTGTCTCTCACTGTGTGCATATAGACATCATTTCAGTTGATTCACTTCATTCAGACAGCTCAATACACCAAACAAAGTTCACGCTAGCTCAGTGGTTCATCAGAAATGTTTAGTGGGAAGCAACATCTCACAAATTCATTGTTCTCTATCGAACAGGAGATTTAATTGTTTGAGAAATATCCTTACTGAACTGTATGGAGAATCTGCATAAGAAGAGTATCCTACTGAAATACAAAATTCTGTCATGAAACTATAGATGACGCAGGCTAATAGGTCCTTAATACTCAACCTGCTCGTAATCACATTGTTATCTATAGGGCACAGCTGATTGGTTCCTGCTGTATCAGTAGCCAATAAGCTTGCATGCTCAACCTTCAAAATACTTTGGTAGCATTGCATTAGCAGTGCAGCGCGCTTCAGAAACCCTCCACCTTCCCCAGCTCCACCTGTATAAATCTGCTACAGGTAATTCATGTACACTATATTGTACAGCAGCAGCATGTCTTACTTGCTCACAGCAGCATGTTGTGTATGCCCCTGTTTTTTATATTTGAATAAAATGAAAAACTAAAAGACTTTCAATCACATGAGCCAATATTTTATTAACAATAGAACATAGACAACATAACAAATGTTTAAAACGAGAAATTTTATACTTTTATCCACTAAATGAGTTCATTTCAAATTTGATGCCTGCTACAGGTCTCAAAAAAGTTGGCAATGGAGAAACAAATGGCTGAGAAAGCAAGAAAGTTTGAAAAGATTAAGCTGGGAGAACATCTAACAACTAATTAAGGTAATTGATATCAGGTCTATAACATGATTAGCTATAAAAAGGATGTCTTAGAGAGGCAGAGTCTCTCAGAAGTAAAGATGGGCAGAGGCTCTCCAATCTGTGAAAGAGTGTGTAAAAAATTTGTGGAATACTTTAAAAAACAATGTTCCTCAACATAAAATTGCAAAGGCTTTGCAAATCTCATCATCAAAAGATTCTGAGAAACTGGAGAAATCTCTGTGCGTAAGGGACAAGGCCGAAGACCTTTATTGGTTGTCCATGGTCTTCGGGCCCTCAGACACTGCATCACTCATCGGCATGATTGTGTCAATGACATTATTTAATGGGCCCAGGAGTACTTCCAGAAACCACTGTCGGTAAACACAATCCGCTGAGCCATCTGCAGATGCCAACTAAAGCTCTATCATGCAAAAAGGAAGCCATATGTGAACATGGTCCAGAAGCGCCATCGTGTCCGGTGGGCCAAGGCTCACTCATTTCAAAGTGGAAAAGTGTTTTATGGTCAGACGAGTCCAAATTTGACATTCTTATTCGAAATCATCGTCACCAAATTCCAACACCAAAATTCCAGAAACTCATAACGAGAGTTGGGTATGTTACTTTAAAAAAGTAATTAGTTATAGTTACTAGTTACTTCTTACAAATAGTAACTGAGTTAGTAACTGAGGTACATCATTATAAAAGTAACTAATTACCAGGGAAAGTAACTATTGTGTTACTTAAAAAAAAAATAATAATCAAATATGTCAAATAACTTGGATGCCCCCAATATTAAATATAATTTTAAAACTAAATTAAGCTTGATCTGACTCGTGCAGGTCCTATGGCTGAGCGAGAGCCTACTCAGATGAAAACCGCTTCAGTGACCTCAATAGTAATGCCGCATTTTATTTTGTCAGTAACAGTAACGGCTTTGTAACGGGGGGAAAATTAATTCATTTGATTACACGTTACTGAAAAAAGTAACGGCGTTAGTTATTTAGAATGCCGTTATTCCCATCACTGCTCATAACCTTGATGCCCAGATGTCTCCAAACTGTTTTGAAAAGAAGAGGAGATGCTACACCATGGTAAACATGCCCCTATCCCAACTATTTTGAGACCTGTAGCAGGCATCAAATTTGAAATGAGCTTATTTTGTGCATAAATTTGTAAAATTTCTCAGTTTAAACATTTGTTATCTATGTTCTATTGTGAATAAAATATTGGCTCATGTGATTTGAAAGTCTTTTAGTTTTAATTTTATTCAAATTTAAAAATCGGCCCAACATTTCTAGAATTCAGTTTGTAAAATAAAACACAACGTGATTTTGCATATTGTATTTTTGATAAAAAAAAAAAGAAAAACTTCTTTCAAAAACATTTAAAAAGTTAATTATTCCAAACTTTTAAATAGTAGTGTATATTTTTGTGGAAGCTCTGTCTCCATTGCCTCCTCAGAGAAAACACCCTTGAAATAATTATACTGTTATTTTTTCCTTATCCTAATCTTTTTGTTAATTTAGATTAAGGCAGACTAATCTGGGTTGAGCAAGTATGCTAAAAGGGAGGAGGGGGCTGTTTGTTTTTCTTTAATAATTTTAGAGCTAATTTATTTAAATTCCTTTTTTAGTGCAAATCTTGCCGCATGTTGCATAATCTTTCCTGTTTATCAGTAAATAAATAAAAATCTGCTTTTTTTCCACAATAAAATTATTTTTGCCTCTGATCTCAGCTGTGATGTATCGTGTTCTAATTACAGTTTGCAAAAACCAATTCTCAAATCGCTGCACAATCACAAATACAACAGCTCTGGGTGTTTGGGATGAGAAAAATATTGATGCAATCAAGAACTTCCCTCTCCTACTCGCTCTAGCATTCAAACTGATCAGGGAAATTAAAAGGATCAATGTTTTCTCTGGCTCTGCCATGTGCCCGCCTGTCAGTTTGCTCTGTGTATTTTAAAACTTTGCTTTTGGCTTTTTGAATATGAATGAATCAACTCTGGGCCCCTGTCTGCAAGCACAGAGTGAGAAAACATGAAGGGGGAGGACGAGTAGGCAGAAATCTCTCTCCCCCATGCTGCAAACATGAAAGAAGGACGGGCGACAGGGGTAAGAGGCTTCCAAGCGCCCTTGCTCTTTTGGAGTCCTTGACTGTGACTAACACAGAATTGACGTGTGGCCACGGTATCGCCGCCTCATAATTCTGTCGAGACCCGTGTGACAAGCTGAGTCATCTGCCAGCCAGCACTTCTTATGTAGTCTAAGCTCAAAGCGCTTGCTAATACTGCTGCATTTGCAGAGTCTGTCTGGTCATCTTTAGATCAACCAAAAATGCTCAAGCAACCTGTCTGTTTGAGGAAGGCTTTGTCAAGAAATGTGGGCGTGAAAATACAGGATGAAAATGTCATCTGAGGATCAACAAGACCGTCTGGCTACATCTGGCTTTTTTTTTTTTTTTTTTTCTTAGACAACATTGTCTTTCTGAAGAAACAGTATTCTGAAGAACAAAATGTTTTTCTACTGATGTAAACAAGGCCACATTGACAAGACAAAATGAGAACTAACAATATCATAGCCGGTTTTTTACTGTCCAGTCAAATCCTCTCTACATTATTTTCAACTGAATATATTCTTTTAAATACAAAAATGTGTCACATTGTGGAAGTTAAATGAAACATTACAATTGCATGTTGTATATGGGTCAATGACATGACGAGTCTTTTTTTTTTTTTTTTTTGTCCAAAGGCCTTAATAATAATAAAAAACAAAGATATGACATCCAAAGTATGTACGTTAGTACAACTAGATCTCTTTTATTGAATCCAAAAGGTTTTAATTATATTTTACTACATATAAAGGTATTTTAAAGTGTCAAAAGGTCATTCGGTTTAACAGTCCAAAGACCATTACAGCCATTTCATTTGTGATTAAAATGTCTTAAAAAGTAATAAATGTATATATTATTTATTCTGGCATGATTTTATAATATCATATATCAACATAGTGCAAAATGGTATTAAAATTATGTGTAGAAGTCGTTGCTTTGTTATGTTCGGAAAAAATGAATTTCATTGATGTCATTCGGAGTAACCAATATAAAGGGACCATTATGGATCAAGTCATGTGGTCAATATCATGTGACAGGATGTGACATCATTCAGACACCTGCAAAGGACCACATGGTCATAAAGCAAAGTTCTTAACTATTTGAAAAATGTCATGCTTGCTTGGACGCATGTCCCGAAACTAGTGATGGGAAATCAAGGCTTTCTGAAGCATTTGAGGCTTTCATCAAATTGTGCTGAAAAACGGTTCATTACTCAAAGCTTTTATTCACATATTGATCAATAATATAAAATATACAATGATGTGATCATAACTGACATGAGTAGTTAAAAAAATATTTTGGGTGAGCTGCTTAACCCTTATATTCTGTTCAGGGTCTCTGAGACCCCAGCAATAAAACATGATTAAATGCATTGTCCTTTATGTATCAATAAAGCGCCATTTTTTTCAAACCAGCTGTTCCGACTTTCTCATACTGCTTGACGTTCGAAGCTTCAAACGTCATCAATCACGTGGTATTGTCATTTCGATACAAGCATCGCTACAGTGTGTGATACAATAGTGCTTTGAAAACTGCGTCAGAGCATCGGAGCCCCGGTATCAACCGTCCCATCACTACCCGAAACATCAGGTCATTCGGTACAACCGCTATAAAACATGGAACATGTTGTAATATTTTAAAAATGTGTACTAAATATAAAATGCTTGATTGCCCTTTTGCTAGCTAGATATCAGTCTGTTAGCATTGTTTGAAAATATGGTCATTCGGTATAACCCAAAGTGTCATTTGGGAAAACTGAAATTTTGGTTAAACCAAATGACTTTTTTGGTGACAAAATAAAAAATGACAAAAGCAGTGTTAATTGATTATAAAAACCACATAATCTCATTGTTAACACTTAGTGAAACTTCAAAATTAATTATATCTCCATTATGTTTTTTTTTACACTTTTAAAAACCTTATTCGTTAATGACCCATTTAACTCTTTATCATGGTGTCTGCCATGGATGATTTTCTGTTAATTATTCTGAATTATACAAATTAAATTTTATACCAATTAATAATTTTTCCCCTTATTTTATAATTTTATATGAATAATTTTAACAAGGCTCACAAAAGTGGTTTTACATCATCCATTTTTGAAATATTTACCATAATGTTGCAGAAATTAACATATATGTCCAGATATTACTTCCTCAAATGTCTACATCACAGTGTGAAATATTAGCATAATGACCGCCCAAAGGCATACGCAAAGAGAGCAGATGAGGCTTCAGTGAATTGTAGTGTTGTCTTCATGTCATGGAGATGTTGTGTGTTTAGATGTAAAAGAAAAACCTTTTTGTTTGAAATCAGTAGTTTATTTATAATGCTGTTCCTGAGCATTACAACTCAAAAGTTTGCTTGTGCACAGTACATTTTACAGAGGACAGCTTACTGAACCTGGGAAAGTACAATGGCGGCTATATAGTAACGTCACCGTCGACCATTGTGACTGCGGTTACACCCACTGAGTGGCAAAAAGACTGAATGGCAGCATTGGTTTTCAGTGTGAAAGCAGTGAAAAACACGCAAAACATCCAAAACGGGAAAGAGCTTTGCGATTGACTGTACAAATAGATTTGAGACAAAATCTGAGGTATATTTTTACAGACTGCTGGAAGCTACAGAAAAAAGAAGCAAATGGATCGCTGCAATTCACTGAAACAACTGGACTCCAGCAGAGAAACGTGGATTTGCAGTTTTCATATTATGTCAAATTGTTGGATTTTGGGGAAAAATCATACCCTATATATTGTATTGTTATACATTGTACTGACAACACATTAAATATTTACCATCTTATATTCTGCATAATTGGGTGTTTTTAAATAAACACTGAAAAAAAAAACTATACAAGTTTTAGGGCTGGACGATATGCAATAAATAACATTGATCACTTGGATTTAGACCTACCTATAATGTATTTATATAAAGCGTTCACAGGCAGATTTGCTTTATGTATTTCCCTGGTGTCGAAATCAGGCACATATAAATGTCAGGAAACACGATTCCTGATTGCTTGTCAATATCTATGGTTGTCAAGATCTATGGGTTCTTTGACAAGTTGTTAGGAACACTATCAAGCTCACCCTTTAGTGTAATCATTTGTTTTACTCGCATTTTCGCAGTTTCCCCTATTACATCCAGTCATGTAGCAGGCTCTTTTGCCACTCAGTCTGGCTGAGGGATTTGCCAATTTACCCAATAGTATTTCAACACCCCGAGTTGCCCTTTGGTGGAAAACAGAGCGTATTGTAGTCATGAAGCCAGAAAACAAACTAGGTCAGAGATCACAAATTCTATGTTCAGCTCTATGTCCAGAGGCACACTGAAATTTGGATAAATCATCTCATCAACGTATAGTGTAAGGCTCGTCACCTTCCATTGTCCATTGCGTGTTCTCAAACTGGTAACCAGTGTGAGTGTCGAGTTTGAGGAGGAGGGGGTGGGAGAAACATCCCTCTCTAATATTTTGAATTTGGACTGCAGTACCCATTTCAACCACTAGCTATCAATATTACATACTGCACCTTTAAAGCCTTGGAAGCTGAAGCTTGTGATTATGGTAATTGACGTTATGGCTGCGTCTGAAAACTGGAAAATGCTGCCTTTGAAGGACACATTTCAAGGTAGGAAGGCATCAAGGCATGTCCAAATCCAATGTTAGCTTCACTTCCTGTTTCCTGAGATACCTTCATCGGATCGATTTATGAAGGTAGCATTGATGTATCCTTCGCTGCCCTGTGCGTTCCATTCTGTCACAGTTGAGCTAGAAAAATAAAGACGCCATCCGAAAGTTGCGTTTGCTGGTCAGTTTGTATGTACATTTTTGACCAATATTTTTCACTTTTGATGTCATTTCTAGCGAGAAATTACTACTGTAGTAATTAAATATTTGTTTAGTTTTTACCAAAGCTTGCGCTATTTTGCGGTAGATCATTAAATTGGTACACTGCCTCAGAAGTCTGTCCGTAATCAGTTTCATGAGGTGCCTTCATGCACAAATGCTGCCTTACAAGTTATTGCCTGAGAAGAGCCAGCGAGGCAACAAGTCAGCTGCCTAGGTTTTCTTATGTCTTAAGAAATGAATGCATCTCATGTCTTAATTTGAATGCAGTTTTGGTACATGGCATGAGTGCGCTCTTGCTTGGCCTCCACTTTGTCTGCTTCTCCCTGAGGAGATAACGTGTTCTGACTAAATCCAGTGGGTGAGGAGAGACAAAGGATTTTCTCTCCAGCCTCTTTTGGCAGGGCTCCCATCTCTCTGTGAGAGTATCTTTGACCTTCACCTCAGGTCAAAGCTTCTCAGGGAGGCCGTATTGTTTTAACGGTGGAGCGCTCGCTCACACTGCTTTTCAATCAGGAATGATATTTATGGTCGTCCTCATGCTAGTGATTCAGGCAATGTCATTTTCACTCTCACTGAATGGAATTCTGGAATGGATATCTATCTGGGAATGGATTCTCAACACACAGGAGGAAAGATAAGGTGAAAAGCAGAGGGAACGGTGAGATCCTGCTGATAATATAATAAGATGCTGAAATCTCTCCTCCACTTGCACCGGTAAACCTGATGGTCTTTACTTAGAATTGGCGGCTCCCTCATGCTTAAGTTGTAAATATGGATATATTCTCATTGTGGGTAACCCAGAGGCCAGTGCTGTTTTTGAAGATGATTTTCTGACACTGACGCGGAGCATACAGTCGTTACAGGGCAGTTTACAATATGCAACCACTTGCAACGCAAATTCTATTCTATTGAGTACGATTCACTTTCTACCCAAGGTGTAGTTCACAGTTATGTGGACTGAGAATTCAAAGCAGTGAATATTTGTTATTCGTATGTTTCCGTAATTACAAACAAATCTGTTACTACTGTATAAATCAAATATCACAGTTTTACAGAGTTGACAGCATTTACCCAGATTCAGAATAATAATCATATTAAAACTATTTTGAAACATTTAAAACTATAACGTGTTGGGGAATGTTATTTAAAAGTAATGCATTACAATATTACATTACTCCCTAAAAAGTAACTAATTGTGTTACTTAGTTACTTTTTTTGTAAAGTAATGTGTTATGTTTCTTTTGTGTTACTTTTTTCACCTGGGCTGGGTTTGTTTTTCAATAACAAAAAAAGTTTTATTTTTGGCAAATGTAAAGGCCCTTTATACATATATTTTACAGATGTATGTACATTTAAAAGTAATGCATTACTTTACTAGTTACCTGGAAGAAAAGTAATCTGATTACATAACTTGGTAATGCTTTACCCTCAACACTGACACTATATACTGTAGTTTTCTGCCAAAAAAAAAGTTTTGACCCATGTTTGGGTCAAATACGGACAAACCCAACCATTGGGTTTAAAAAACAAACAAAAAACAAAAAAACAAAAAACAAAAAAAACAGTTGAGTTTGTCCCTATTTGACCCAAACATGGGTGGAAACAACCCAGCATTCTTTTGAGTGTTGAGAGCCTGTTCTGAACTAAACAAAAACTATTGAATTTAGTGTAGATACAATGCCACATTAAAGCCTTACTAAATTTTGCCAGGTCTGATCACACCTTAGCCATTAGTATCAAAGTATACACTTGTTTTTTTGCAGTGTAAATTAATTTATGCCACCTCTGAGCAGCATTAAACAGTCTAAGACACCTAAATGCCACTTCAGTGCTTTTGTGCCACCATTATAGTGTAAATTTGGCAATAGAATGCAAACACAAAAGCAGCTTAGTACTTTTTTGCTTAGTTCTGGTTTTAGCTTTAGTTATAGTGTAAATTTCTGCATCATTGTGAGAAGTTTAAATGTTTGTCATATTAAAGTTCAGATTATTGATTTTTTTTTTTTAACCAAATCACAAAGCACTACCTCCTCCCCTTCTGTAGTTAAAGCTGCAGTCCAGAACTTTTTTTGGTTAAAAATTATCCAAAATCAATTTTTGAGCAAGTACATATCCAGCCAGTGTTCAAAACTATCTCATTATCTTATCTTGATTCACAACGGTAAGCTTGTAATAATGTTTTATAATAAGAGCGACCTGGTGGATTTCCGTGGGAAATTCGAGCATGCAGCAGTTCGTCTTTGCATCATTACGTCACGTCTGTAAACAGAAAGGAAGGAGTCCCAGCTACTCGGCTTTATCATGTGAGGATGCAGCTTGTAGCGCATCATTTACAGCCTTTTCTCACAGCGGATGGCGGATTGTAATCCAGAAAGATCCAAATGACAATCATCAGTGACAACTGGAGATTCAGCCATAGTCAAAAGCAAAAGACTTCGGACTGCGGAGTCACTACAGAAATTTAAATCTTCAGGTAACGCTAATACACACATTGACACAATGCTGATGTTGTTAACATTAACAATTTGAGAACATAGTATAACAGTAATAACAATTTGCATGGTTTGGTGTGATCTGAGCTATGCGATCACTAGATTAAATCATCATTGGCAGTGTGATTTATTGTAGGCCTAATGCTTTTTTCCTCAGATGGTCAGAACAAAAGTGGCAGAAATGTTCTTACTTGTTCGGCTGATATTTTCCGGTGAAAATTCTTATTTTGGTCATACTTTCAAGACGTAGAATCTGTGATTCTGAAGTACAGTATCCACACCGTTGTAGTGATTGACAGCAAACGTTAAATTAATCCGCTGAGGAGTAACGATAACAATTCCGCATATGACTGCAGTCGCAGGTTTCAAACAGAGATGGCGACAAAGAGGAAAAATGCCAGACTGCAGCTTTAAACCAAAAAATATTTTGATGAAGGCTTCAGTTAATGCCAAAGCATTAGATTATCCCAAGATCTGAGCAGCAGGCTTAGAAAACAGCCAGCAGAAATCCGAGCAGTATTGTGGTGTCCTTTTAATTATATGTGGCTGGATTCACTGGTGGGCCCTCTGAGCCAAATGTTCGTGGAACATTTAGTATTATTGATTACTGATAAAACAGAACTGTAGAGGTCTATGGACCGTGGGGAAAGGTCGGCAACGGTAGCTAGTGATGTTTTCGAGATGGACTGTGGCTTTTATTGGACCTCATTTAAAGTTTTCAGGTCACTTATCACACTTGGGGCCTTTAATAAGCCATTGACAGTTTTATCATGCTCACACCCTCAGTGGTTCTTGGTTCCACTACACTAAGCAGTTGTTTTAAATAAATGGATGTTTATTTCTTTGGTTTACTGAAGTGAAACAACTCATCATGTCTCCAGTCTGGCTGTGAGCATGGTTTTGCAGGCTAAAGCGAGCCTGACTAAGCGTTAGATCTCATCGCATGGATAGGTAGGTGCTTTTACACCGAGCTGCCAGTCTATTCTCCAGGCCACCTGCTTCATCTCGGCATGATATGTCTCTCAAATTGGGCCTCGGGACAGCTCAAGCACACGTGTCCTCATTCTTTCCTTCTGACTTCTCATCCCATAGGGCTTCCCTCCCTTTCTTCTGTCAGCATTTTTTTTCCCTTTTTCTCCTTTTCGCTGTAGGAGAAAGTCCCTGCCATGTATGGCAGGACGTCGGACATCTATTGAGATCTATAATTAGTGACTGAATTCTCACAATGCTGATTCACTCTGTGGACAGTTGTCAAATCTTAAGACATTGTCTAACCCTGAGAATCTAATCTGTCAATGCACAATTCAAATGTGTTAAAAATAAGATTAAATCCAGTAAATGAAGTGGAACGGTCACATCTCAAGACAGTGGCTAGAATGATGCTGAATACATATATATTGAATGCTTTCTGGCTGCTGCATGAGTTCCTTAGTCAATTGTTTGCTTTAAATTCAGCTCAGAATGTTCCTAAATTATGTGATTATTTGAATGTCTAATAATGGTCGACTGATATATCACCAAGTTGATATATTGGTCAATATTTTACATTTTTTAAAATGATCAATATCGGTAAGTTTTTCTGTTTGGCCAATGTGTCGAAATTGGGACTTTTATTTAGACAGTGCCAGCTTTTATATAGTGTGATTATATATATATATATATATATATATATATATATATATATATATATATATATATATATATATATATATATATATATATATATATATATGACTTTATATCTGTCATCGGTGTTATGTGGTTGAAATGGCTATTTGAGATGCATAAACAACAACCACATGACCAGTTACTCTCTCTGGGTCAGCGGCAGATTTTAATTTAGTATGATTAACTCACACACTAAATGTTTTAATCACACCAGTTTGATTGTACTTGTTTAAATACACTTTTAAAGAGGCCTTATCACATGACTTGCTTCAGTGTTGCCCAGTGCACTTGTTGCAGGTCAAGTATTGTAATGTGACACTCAGTTCAAACAGTTTCTACTTTGACCATGTTTTCCACTGAGCTTTTAAAATGCAGCCATTAATTACTAAACAATTTGCATGATTTACCATAATGAGGCCTATTGTGACATTGAGAGAATAATGATCATATGACATTCGGTGTGAATTAATAGTGAAATAGTATAACACAAATGCTATTTTACTATCTAACACTTTTCATGTGAAATTCAAAGAGGCTTTTTGGCTGTATTTTGTTGCTTTGCATTAGACAGAAAGAAAATATGTCTCCATTACCATTATGTTCTTTCTTTCATCCTGTTCTTTTCTCTTTTTTCACTATAGCTTTTTTCTGTTTCAAGATAATAGACTGACACTGAAAATGTTATACTTTTCTTTCATTGTTGTCATGCATGACTATTAAGAGTATCTCATCTCCACCAGCACGTCCTTGAAATCAGAAGTAGGTGGAGTGGCTGTGCTGCTTCATTTGTCATTTTAGGTTGAGGTTTTCAATTAGGTTTCCCAACTCAAGCAGACTTCCCTTCTTTTAGGCCCCCCATGTAGGATTACTGCCACCCTCTGTGTTTTTCTGACACTATGAAAGGATTGTGGGCTGGCTGGTAGAACCGGATCTTTCTTCCTAAGATCCAGCACAGGGGGGTTTCACACTTTTGTCTGTTAGATGGCGTCTTTTATTCCCCTTGACATCCTCTGCTGTTAGCAACCGTGATCGTTTTTGCATGGTCACCTGAATCACAGTCTTAGGAATCTTCATGGGGAAATAATGAGCTTTCCCACGGCACTTTCAGCCAAATCATCCATCTTGGTGAAATTGACTGTATAGGGAATATCAAAAAATGCTGTTGCAGAAGGGAATGTTATTTATTAAGGCTCCATTTATTTGTTCAAAAACACAGTAATATTGTAAATTATTCCTGTAGTGGAAAGTCAGAAATTATTCTAATATGCTGATTTGGTGCTTTGTTTCATTTTTTATCAATTTATTATCAATGTTGTAAATAATTGAAAAACATGCATTTGGTTTCAGGAGTTTTTCGATGAATAGAATGTACAAAAAACAATGTAAATGTCTTTTTTTTTACTTTGTTTTTCAATGCATCATTGCTGAATAAAAGTATTAATTTCTGTAACTAAAAATAACTTATGATAGTGTGTGCCTATATATGTACTTATATGATATTATATAAATAGGCACATAAGGCACAGTTAAAAATTTATTATGTCTTTGAAAATAAATGCCAATTATTATAATAATGCAAAGAAATATAGCACATTTTTCAGTCAATACTTTTCACAAGAATCTTTTTTTTTTTTTTTTTTTTAGGTTTGTTTAGCAATGTTTGGTCACTGTATAATTCCCACACATCCAGTTGTTTTGTTTCATAGTTTTGTTGACTTTTGCCACACCACCTTGCAATATAATGTGGCAGTGCAACTTTTATTTTCACCTGGCCCTTTTGTTGACAGCTTTGACAGGACTGTGGGCATCTCCATGGAAACCCAGTCGATAAAACCCCAGCAGTGGAGTGTGTCTCCAATTAGACCAGAGTTGTCAGATGGACTTGAAGAACTTTGCATGAGTTGTGCAGTTGTGGTAACATTTGGATCAATTTGTGAATCTGTCTGTCTGACTCTTAAATGTATCTTTCTGTGATCACATTCTGTGATTTCTTCATTATTATTATTTTTTTTTAAAGTGGAAAATGTCTTATTAATGATAATTTCACTCCTTGCAGGCAGCTCATAACAATTTTTTAGTTGACCTCAATCATTATATCTTACATTTTAAAAAAAATTTTTTTTTTTTTTTGCTGTGATGAGAGAATCATTTTGATATGCCAGTTTTAATGATGTCAAATATTAAGCAAAAATAAATGAAGAAAAAGCTTAATGCTTAGCAAATGACAGTCAGTCGTGTGCCTCATATTCACATGCTTTGGTCTGTCATGGAAACTCTCAATTGGAAAGTAGTTTGAGGGGAAAAATGTCAATGAATTGGAGTGAAGAAAAGACTGTTACCTTTGTAGTCTGACAAGTCCATTCAATTGGCAATATGTACTATGAGGACATGCAATGCTAGAGCCTTTATTTTTAAACAGGTTGCATGTTGCGTTCACCCAACCAATGACACTGGCAACCCTATATGCAAATAAGGATGTTATCCAGGATTTAGGAATGTATATTGTGAAACGTCAGGATTCCATTTACCCCAGGTTTAGAATGACACAGGGTTAACTATTTCAAGTGTGAAAAGCCCTCTAGAATGATACTTACATCATAAAAGTGATCTGATCTCATGGTCAGTGCAGATCAGATCATGATAATGATGAAAGCCAGCTCAGCAAGCATCTGGAAAGTTAGCCTCTGGCACTATGGGTAAATCAATGCCCTTGGCTCTGGAGTGTAGTCTTCATCTCTCTGTGTTACACAGAACAAGGAAGGAGGACATGTTCACACAGAAATCCATTCGTGGCTGTCTTTCTATTGCTACCATTTTTTACACTTTTGTTGTCATAATACTATTGAAAACTTCCCCACTGTCCTTATCAAAGGACTGGAGTTTTATTGTTCGCACATTATTATAGAACAGAGAATTCCAGAACCGGGGCTCATTTATGAAGTTTAGTGCTTCATTTGTCTTGCTGACGCTGCTATTGACGCTGACAGTGTTATTCAAGGAAAGGTAGGTCTCAGTTGGGATTGATTGTGTGGTGATGAGTGATAGTAGTGTCAGGGAATTCCCTTTACAGGAGCACTGAACTCATCTACAGTGAAAAAGGATTTTTCAGGAAGTTTAACCCAAGAATAATAATTCTGTCATTACTCACCATTATGTACAGTAGCACCAAACTTGTATGAATTTTCAAAGAATATTATGACTTCGCTTTTCAATATGATGCATATGAATGAGGGAAAGCTGGCTGTCAAGATTCTAAAGGGGCACAAAATGGCATCATAAAATTGGTCTAAATGACTTGTACATTGTATTAAAAATCTTCTGTAGCTACAACCAATTGATTGGAAAGATCTGACTCTAAATAAATATTCCTCCTTTAATAACTCTGAAATACTTGATTCAGATTTTTGTAGCCTGAGGCAACCGATTCCTAGGAGAGCTGTCATAGTTTCTTACCTAAATCTTTCATCTGCTCTTCATGCCGCAACCTTGCCGGGGTTTGTTTTGTGATAATGACCGTACTGACTGTACATTTGTCTCTAATGCATCTTCTGAACTTTCTGAACTCTGTTTAGTGGAGAGTGTTAGATTGAATACCATTTCTCCAGTTCCTGTAATGAAGCTTAATGCAACATTTGCTGGCAATATTAACTGCTATGCCTTACATAAGATTCGCCTTGCAAAGTCATTTCAGTCTTTTGTCCATTTCGCCCTGTTTTTTCATTATCATTAACTCAGTCTAAGCTGAATTCACTAAAGATCACTTGCAATGTTCTTCTTTAAAAGTCTACAATGGTTTGTTTTGATTAAACCTCAATGTAATCCAGTGTTATTGCATCGGCTTTGAGAATAACTGTGATAAATGCTCAGGCAAAGGTGGTCTTAAGATTTATCATCTGTATAGGCTGAGTCTGGACAAGGTACTCAAGTTAGTCCTTTGTTGTACTATGGTAATTGCTTAGCGTGGGTGTCCTTGAAAATACATTACCCTGGGAGAACGGTCCCAGCAGAGGCCTGCAGCAGAAAGTCAAAACCAGCACTGTTTTATAGGCCCCCTGCGAGCTTAATGCCTGACTATTGAATGAGTCACTATACATCACGTAAAATGTTCATCACATAAAAACAGCACAGACTTTATTGGGAATGTCTAGATTTAATAGTGTAGACAAATGTGGTAAATTGCTAGAAATGTATGCTATGCAAATAATCTCTTCTGTCAAAGCAAGGAAGCAATGTTATTTTTTTACACTGTCCAAATGCATGCTTTTTCTTAATGTTGTGGAAATGTTGAGGATTTTGATTGCGATGCAGTGTTAAATCTAAGTCAAACTCTTCACAGTTCAGATGTTTTGCTACTTTTCTTATAAACCATTTAACAACACTGATGTAAAGGGTAAATTGTATAAATGCCTATATAAAGAAGAAGAAAAAAGAAAGTACAGTGATGGAATTTGATGGTAAAAAATTTGTGAATTTATATAAATATCCTGGTTTGGTTTATATGTACTGATTATAAATATTTAATATTTATGTACCATAATTATTATTACATGGTACATAAAAAATGCCATGTTATAACAATTAATCAAGTTTGGGATCAGTAAGTTATTTGAAAGTAAGTTGAAAATGTGAATAATTTTAACAAAATAAGGGAGATAATACAAAATGCATGTTATTTTTTATTTAGTACTGTCCTGAGTAAGATATTTTACATACAAGACATTTACATATGGTCCACAAGACAAAAATAAATAGCTGAATTTATTAAAATAACCCCATTCATGTGAACCACTGATTCTTAATACTGTATGTCATTACCTGGATGATCTACGACTGTTTTTTTGTTTTGTGATGGTTGTTCATGAGTCCCTTGTTTGTTCTGAGCAGTTAAGCTGAGCTCTTCTTCAGAAAAATCCTCCATGTCCTGCAGATTCGTCAGATTTCCAGCATCTTTAGCGTATTTGAACCCTTTCCAGCAGTGACTGAATGATTTTAAGATCCATCTTTTCACACTGAGGACAACTGAGGGACTCAAATTCAACTATTACAAAAGGTTCAAACATTCACTGATGCTCCAGAAAAACAAAAAAACATGATGCATTAATAGACAGGGGGTGAAAACATTTGGAATATCTTCTGTTGCTTCCAAAGGGCAATACTAAATGAAAAAGTTATATTTAAACGAAATCTATCTATCTATCTATCTATCTATCTATCTATCTATCTATCTATCTATCTATCTATCTATCTATCTATCTATCTATCTATCTGTCTGTCTGTCTGTCTGTCTGTCTGTCTGTCTGTCTGTCTGTCTGTCTATCTATCTATCTATCTATCTATCTATCTATCTGTTTTTTATTAATTCCTAAGATATTACGTCTTACACATTATAATTATTTGAAAATAAATTTGACATACATTTATTGAACTAAACTAAAATGATAATTGAAATACTTTTTTTTTTTTACCATTTGAAGGTTTAGATATGACATTTGACTTTGTTTGGTGACATTAACTTATGTTTGATATTTAATGGGGAGTTTGAAGGGGACACTTGGGGTCTGTTCACGTCCTTGCGCTTGACTCATTTTTTAAATTGTTGGTCTATGTATGTATGCTATAGATTTATGTCTTTGACTGTTGTGAACGTCCCCTTACTTGTTCATAATTCTGAAAGCAACACACTAACCCAGCAGTTTTTCCGACCCATTGGTTTAGAAACAAACAAAAGCATGCTCGATCATCCTTGTGTACATTACGCTTTTCATTAAATGTGCCATATGAGCTACGTTGCTACTTTATGCAGTTCATATTTATCTTCATCTTTAACTCTTCTCGTCCACAGGTGACCACCCTGGTCAACACCAGTAACAAAGGCCCATCCAGTAAGAAAAAGGGCCGCTCTAAGAAGGCTCATGTGCTGGCTGTGTCCGTGGAGCAGGCGACCCAGAACTTTTTAGAAAAGGGTGAGCAGATTGCTAAGGACAGCCAGGACCTAAAGGAGGAGCTTATCGCAGCTGTAGAGGACGTCCGCAAGCAAGGTGAGCAGCCTGTTATCACCCTGAGGAACTGTCCCAAACAAAATTGAACAACAACATAAAATGAGAACGTTTTGCTAATGTTCCTATTACGTTATGAAAATGTTATTTCTGAATGTTGAGAACATTATTACAGACCAGATAAATTTGAATGAACATTCTATTAATGTTGTTTTTTTTGTTTTATAGATCTTATTTTTAATGAGAATGAAAGCGAGGCTGTGATGGATAGACATACATCTCTTCAGTGGGTTGCACTGTTATTTAATGTGTTTTTGGATTGTTCTGCTGACGAAACACTGCAAAAAAATATACAGAGTAGACAGAAAACTCCTGATAATATGAGCTGTGGAAAATAAGTGATCTGGGAGCTTTATATAGCTTTCTTACTGCAGATGCCATTGAAAATATGGTAAACCTATCCCTCACAGCCTCACTTTCATACCTGTCAAGGCGCTGTTCTGAATAAGGTCTATAATTTTGAGAAAACCTTGCCAGAATGGTAGCCAAAGTTCTGAGAACGTTCCTTGTTAGCTGCTTATTTGTTCCAGCATGCCATCAAGCAGCCAAACATACTTATACTAAAGCTCTCAAGGTTTTATAACTGAAGATGGTGTGACATAGTGGCTAAAATGCTTTTTTCTGACTAGTTGCCTCTATTAGTCTTGCTGGTTTCTTGAGAGAGTACAAAAAACTTTTAGGGGTCATGTGGCAACCTATGAGATACATTATCTGTCATATTATCTGACCATTAAAGTCATTAATGTGGCAATTTACTGTGGTCTTGGTGTTTTTTGCCCATGTGCAGCAGTTTGCAGACAGCTAGCTTTTTTCTCCTCCTTCACCTATAAGTCCTGCCTGTTTTTTACAGCACTTATCTGGCAGCACATTACACACACACACTCTCTTTCTTAGTTTTCTCTCCTTCCTTTTTTCTTTTATGATTGTTCCCATACACACCAAGTCCCTTTCCAAGCCTTGCATACTCATTGGTCTGGACTGAAGTTAGTGTTTGCTCAGCCAAATTACCTCTATGAAAATGGCAAACAGTTATTGATGGTGTTTCACAGAACATTCATCATTCCATAAACACAGTCGAAGAGCAATTATGAGGTTGTGGAGAAGAGAAAAAAAAAACAAAATCCACTTTTAAACTCCAAAAGCTGAAATGTATTACCTATCATTGTATTGAATTAATAATAATCTGTTTTCTCTTTTTTTGTGGTTTGTTTTGAGGACTGCATGATGAGGTAATAAATATTAAATCTTCATTTAATTTGTTTAGTTTAAATTACTTGCTAATATAATGTTAATAGGTTCTGGTGTGAGTCTTTCTCTATCTTAAGGACTTTAAACATAAATGAATCCATGAGTAAAACAAAGAAAAAAATTCAGCTTATAATGGCTGTGCAAAAATGTTCTCACAGTCATGGAAAGCCTGGAAAAATGTTAAAAGTCATGGAAATTTCTAGAATAAATACCTATATAAAAGTCTTTTATACTATATTTATATATAGACTTTGTATATTTTTCCACAAGTTCACAGTCAGATATCCCAGATATCACAACCGTTCTCAGATCTGCAGTGAAGAGACTGCTGTACTGACAGATGGAGACTGAGCCAAGCTCGGCTGCAGGGGCAGAATGAAGTGTGTTAAAATACTCTGTGTGGACCATTAGCAAGCTGACCTTTAGCTGGGATGAGGTTAATAAACACAGGTTGGGCATAATGTTCCAAGTGGCTTGCGGCTCCCAAGGCTGACCGTCTGTTACTCTGTGTGAAACAGGGGTCAAAGGACAAAGGAAATACTTAAAATAGAAATTAAAAGTGTCCTTTTCAGTCTAACTGTCACTTGTGTCCCACAGTTATTAATTTTATTCACTTACTGACAATGAAAAATGACTTAGTAAAACTTTAAATCAAAAGATAGGCTAATTAAGCTACTATTAGTCAATTATAAGACCGAACCAGCTTACATACGTTTCACTGTCGCTAGCTGCTCGTCTTACTTGATGTTATTTAAAACAAGTTAGCAATGTCTCACCCTCCCATAATATATATCATGGCCTGTTTGTGCAAAAACAAACAAACAAAAAACACTTTATTTACAAAATATTAATCTCCAGTGCACGTTCACAGGAGCACCACATTGCAAAAGTGTTGTGTTGACACAAAAACAGACTCGCAGGTCAACACAACACGCATGCGTGTTCACGCACACGTGTTGTGTTGACATGAGAGCAGACGTTGCATGAACGTGTTGGAGATTAATATTTTGTAGATAAAGTGGTAAATTATGTTTTTTGTGCAAACAAAGCACTTGAGTCAGAATGGATGAATGGTTAATCGTTCTTCGGGCAAAGAATATACACTAACAAGAAGCGAAACTGAATAGAAAGTTCCATTGCAACACCCAGCAGCAGCCCTGCGTTTCCACCATTTTGGGGTGAAAGCGACTCGTCAGTCCACTAGTTTCTTTGGCAATATCAGCTGCTTTGTTAAAAAAAAACAAAAAACATTAAAGCTAAAATCCAACACAAAATAAAATACTATCGCTAGTCACTAGTGATCATCAAATCCTTTTAACAGTTTATTTTACAGACTTTGTGTTTAAGTCTTCAACTTTTTTCACAAAACCCAGTCAGTTTGGGTTCAAATTCTTTAAAAGGCATATAAACAATGAATTAATACCAACATATGAAATTAAATTAAGGACATGCATCAGAAAAATTGGGAACGTCGGACAGAAAATAACAGCTTGTTTTTGCAGTGTTGTATGTTAAAGCAAAAGTGTCCAAGAGTGTGAATTATGCGATAACGGACACAGCAATGCATCATGTATTATAAGATCGTGATGTTTGTAGCGTGATCCATTAAAATGTACAATATAGCCTAATTCAATTCAGGTAGTGGAGTAATACTATTATTATTTCATAGGTCTGATCTATATTGTTCGCTGCAAACATGATGATCTTAAATGTATTAATTATTAATTTACTATTAATAAATGTGTAAAGTTGCATAAAATGGAAATACTCAATAAAGTAGGCTAACTTCGTTACCTCAGATAGATGAATGGTTGGGTTCCACAATTGGTAAAATAAAACATATATAAGACAATACAACATTTACTGTAGGTGCCATAAAATTTACTGATGACTTAATTTGAAAAACTGTTCTATTGCGCTTCTGATTTTGGGTGCGTAAGATGTGAAGGATTCTATGGTCTAGTGTTTCCCAACCCTGTTCCTGGAGGCACACCAACACTGCACATTTTGCATGTCTCTCTAATCAAACACACCTGATTCAAGTCATCAGCTCATTAGTTGAGACTCCAAGACCTGAAATGGGTGTGTCAGACAAAGGAGACATGCAAAATGTGCAGTGTTGGTGTGGGAACAGGAACAGGGTTGGGAAACACTGGTCTAGTTAGTATTTTCACCCCATAATGGCGGCCGCGCTACCGGAGCGCCATCTAGTGGCTGTTGCCCAAAAAGGATAAGAGTTTCGCCTCGGGGCTTGAAAGTAGTTGAGTAGGCCGTCACTGGAGGGGCAGAAAGCTCTCAGATTTAATTAAGATCTTCTTTTGTATTTTGAAGATGAACGAATGTCTTTGTTTCGTTTGGAACGACATGAGGGTAATGACAGAATTTTTGGGTGAACTATACCTTTAATGCGATGTTTTTATTGAAACGCGCGCACACACACGTCATTCGCGCCGTTTTCTCATACGTCACTCGGAAATCGCACTTCGCTCTCACACAGAAACTTATTCACTCTGCCCCGTGACTTTTATTAATACAACACTTTCACTACTGAATAGCTATATTATATTTCTCAGCAATGAGAGGATAACATCGCTGGTAGTGTCGTTAACAGAGAGAGACGCTGAACAGACTCAGGTACGAATCTCTTAATCTCTCTCGATAATAATTTGAAATAAATGCTATATAACTCATTAATTCAAATAAATGTAATCTTGTGTACTATAACCTTATCTGTGTCTGATTCAAAGCGGACAAAATGCTTCGAGTAACTGACGAAAATAACTCAGTTTTACCTTTCCGGTCAAATATCGCGCTGAAAATAACGTTAACAGCTTTAATGGCAAATTACTATATTGAGAATGGCGTTCCCAATATATATATATATATATATATATATATATATATATATATATATATATATATATATACGAATTCGACCAGGAATTTAGATTTTTCCGTTTTAAGTTAAGTTAACTTTACTCGAGTCTCTGCAATATTGGGCGTTACTTTACCCTAAACTAGCCTACAGTTTTACAGTATTTCCGCGAGTCTTAAATTTAGTTCTGTCAATTCTATCAGTTCTATTTAAAGCCATACAAACTTTTAAATGGTACAAGAAAGTCTTATTTATCATTTTAAGAGGTCTTAAATTCGAGGACAGAAAGACAAGAATTGCGATACAGCTTTATGATTAAACTTCAAAAGTCTATGATTTAATTTAATAAAAATGCACATTTCAAAGTCAGGTGCAAAGCTTTGTGTGCGCAGCCGTTACCGAGGAAACATCTGCTGGCAGCACTGTTGCCAACTATTTTCAAAGGAAAGTAGCTAAACCCAGTGCCCAAGGAAGTCGACCGGAAGTTGAAGTCGGCCGCGTGCCGCCATCTTGTAGCAGAACTTCACTTGCGTTAGCCATCCCATTGACTCCCATTCATTTTGGCGTCACTTTGACAGCAAATAACTTTACATCTGAGGCGTTTAAAGACTCAATTTGTCCATTATTTATTTCTAAAGATACACGACAATGTATAAAGGGCTCCATTACCTTCTATGTTACATTATGGCCCCGTAGAAACAGTTTTTGTAAAAATAGGCTAACGATTGCGTCATAACCACTCGACTCTCTGTCGCACAGTAGAGAAATTACCGTACAGACAGGAGGAGAAGCTCGCAGGCAATAGTATGCATTAACTTAATATGGCGTACTGGCGTTACATTTTAAAATATTATACAAAATAATTAATCAGAATAATTACTCCTGCTCACTCACGCCAAAGAACTCCCCGCTCAAGCTCGCCGTCTCTGCAAGATTAACGATGGCAGTTTGCACGCACAGCTACTAGAAGATTTACATCTGTCAGACGGGTTGCTGACGTCATCAAGCTTAGTTTGAGTCTGCGCGTCAGAAACGGAAGTGCTAAAAATCGCTAAAAATGGGCTTCACTTGTCTCAATTGAGTTCCAATGGGGTCGCTGTGTCCATTTCTTTTACTGTCTATGGCTAAAGCCTGCCCAAAAAGTCGCTAAATGTCGCTAGATGACGCCATGCGTAAATTAGCATATTCGTGACGTCATCACGTGTGTTGCATTCTGCCGCCTAATGTGTTTTTTATCCTAATCTGTGCTGCTCACATACTGTATTTTAATACAATATAATATAGCCGAATGTCAAATATATATATATATAGCCTATATAAATGTTTATTTTTTTGTCCGGCAACAGAACGAGTATGATATAATGAATGACATTTTTATATATTTGTAAATTACACGAATTCAGAGAGTTCGGAAACTGGATGAACTAAGGCTCTGTGATAGTGAGTAATATAAGTGATAAGCACGCAAGAAAAATGGAAATCAAAACCATCAAACTAAATTCTTTAATTATAAAACAAAGGATCAGAAATAGTGTTTGGTCCGTGCAACACTGTGTGCTCGTGTGTAGCTCGCTCATTCATGTCTGTCAGCGTGCACTCGTGCTGCTGCTCCTCTCAGCCAATAAACAGAGTACACGCTGAGAGAGGGAGAGAGGTGTGACGGCAGCGGGAAAGCAATACCTCAGGCTCACAGGACAGTGCTGATGACATTTGAAAAGTTACTGAGGTTTGTCCAAAAAGTCGCTAGATTTGTCGCTAGGCGCTTTTTTGAAAAATAGTCGCTAAAGGGGTCTGAAAAGTCGCTAAATCTAGCGACAAAGTCGCTAAGTTGGCAACACTGGCTGGCAGTGATTGAATTTGCATTTTCAGTAAGCCTTTCTGCTGTTTTGTCGGGTAGTCTACCTGTTACATCTACATTACAACTAATAGAGTTAGCCTACAAGATTAGCAGTCCAATGGATTACATGCAAAATTTGGCGTGGCGGAGCAGCGGAGGTGGCCTTTTTGTCACAGTCCACCACTTATGCAGCAAAAAGACAATGCAGAAGATGCAAAACAAAAACAAGACTTCAGTGGTTTTTCAACAAGGTTGCAGTAATTAGAGTTGGGGGTCATCTTAGGGATCAATATGATGTTCGGCTAATTCTAGCTGATATGCTCTGCACCAAGGTCTCTAATACTTAGATAATCCCTTTAGCATCTCAGTAGCAGCTGCCCACTTTTGCAGAATGACCCCCTGGAAGTATGCAACATCTCATTTCTGGACCTGTGCCATTCTCCCAAGTCTTCCTCCTCCTAAATTCTTCAAAGAAATGATTTAATTAATTTCCAAATTTATCTGGGGCAGCAAACGACCCTAGTCCCATCCTAATGTAACGTTTACTACCATACTTTCCAGATTAGGACCATGTGTATCTGGGAGGGGTATTGAATTTGAGTTATCCTCTCTCTCCCTCTCCCTCTCTCTCTCTCTCTCCCTCTCTCTCCCCTGCACTTTTGTTTTAGCATGACCACACAGAATAATGGTGGGCTGATGATTATTTTCTCAGTAGTCTTAATTTGCTACCAAGCTGAAGTAGTGACATCCCAACGGATGGAGAGTAATGAAGCTTACGGTTTCTCATCATTTAACAAAGCTAATTATTGTTCATATAAATATACAGATAAACTTTGACCTCTTTCAAAATCCCCTCTCAAGTCAAAAATATCTATGTACCTTAATACTACATCCCTTTAGAGAGGACAAGTATGTGTGTGTTTGTCTAAAACCTTGAAATGCTCTCTTGTCAGGCAGCATCTGGAAGTAGGCAGGCTGTCAACATTGTGTCTACTAAGATAAAGTCTACTCCATCTGGTTTATTATATTTTTTTTAAGTCAGCATGGATGAATTCACTGCCCTCATTACCATACATTTCTGTCTGTGTGGTTCAGTGGTTAGTAGAGAGAATAACAAATGATTTCTGACAGTGTGAGGTGAAGAAATTTAGTTTAATATATATATATATATATATATATATATATATATATATATATATATATATATATATATATATATAATATTGAATAGGTTGTGCGTTTATTGTCTTAAAAAATTGCCCATGTTCTCGTTGCTGATGCGGTGGTGACGCGTTCATATAACCAGAGGGTGGTGCGCGCTGCCAATAACGCACCTAAAAGCTGTCAATCAACTCTCAGACAACAGTAGAAGAACACACTGTAGACTTGCATGGTATATAACAGAGACGTTAAAATTAATGTTCACGTAAGTGTCATCATTCAGGCTGATCACAATATGTTATAACGCGTTAAGGCAGCCTAAATCATTATGGCTTAAGGTAGGCTTGCTGCAATAGTTGGTGTTACTGGTGTTCAGCCGTAACACCGGTATCATCACTTGCCCACTGTAGCACCGCCTCCCACCATCGTTTAGATTTTTTATAGTAATAAAAATCATTTAGTTCAGTTAAGAGAACAGATAATACAATTAAACACTAAATTCAGCGTAAGCTGAACGAACAAGAGTGCGTGTATTTGGGGGAGGAGTGCAATTTTCAAATAATAATCGAATAATTCCCAGTGATCGTCGAATATTATTTTTGCTTGAAATGCCCATCCCTAATATATATATATAATTTAATTTCTCTGGCGAAATAAGCATTGCACTCATTAAATATTGGCTTGGTTGTCTCTAATGCTTACTTTCATTTCTTTCATTTATTCTAGGTCATTGGATGTGATATTACTGTATGGTGCTTTGAAAGTTAGTCTAAAACAAGTTTCATTTGAAGCATTTAATTTCTGTGTCTTTAACATCACCAATCAATATTGCAAAAATAACCATTGTTTCAAACAGATGAGATGAAATTTAGAGAGCAATATGTCTGTCCTTTTGACTCGGTTCAGTTGTATTGTAGAGGTTAAAAAACAGCCATAATGGAAATAAGATTATAACCTCCTGTGGTAATCTGTGAAGGTAGAGCTGCCACAACAATACACAGAGCCAGAGGACAGTGCTGACATTTCCTCTGGAAGTGGAGGAACAGCAGCAAGACACAGTTAAGAATAGCTGGCATTCTGTCATTTCAGTTCACTGTGTGAGAGAAACAGCAAAACTCACACATACACTAAAGTACAGCCTTATTTATTGTGTGCATGCAGGTGTTCACCCACACAGAGCCTTAAAAACAAATATTCTCGTTCTCTCTTTCCCTATACTCCGTGAAGTCAGTTTGCCACAAGCTTTCATCTCTGTATATCATTCTCAGATTCAATGACATTTGTTAATGTCTCAGCCGGGCTTTTTGTAAGCTTTCATTAATCAACTCTGTCTCGCCGGCAGCTCCTGTTCAGATGGAAGGTGGGAAGTCCACTTACTGTAGGGTCATTAATAGATTCTGTCAATGAATCTTGAGACAAATTGCTCATTTTCACTTTAGCAAGCATGCCACAGTAACATACTGACATAGTCGAAATCATTTTTTAGGCTTTTTCCCCACTAAAATTACACATAAATAAATGAAAATACAACTTTTGACAAATGGATTGCTAAATAAAAGTTCAGAAAGTGCATGGCCATCTAATACTGTCAATTGAAATGCAACTGTATTAAACAGCTGCTTACATTACTATTATGTATATTATTATATTATATGTTATATTATAACCTACAAATGGCTTTCTTTATTCTGGTTTTATTATTCTCTGTATATTATTGAGCTCTTCTTTTGTGGTTAAAGTTTTGAAATGTTTGTTAAAAGTTCGAAAGGCAAAATGCACTGCACTGTATTTCATGGACAGTATAGTTTGACACAAAACTGGCACATTGTTTTCTAGTGCTGTTTCATTAATGAACACTCTTGGCAATCTTGCCTATACTTGCAGTTTATTTCACTGGTAAACAGATGCACAGCTATTAATAAACCATTGACATGTCCAGGCAGCTTTATTTGGTTATTTATTTGGCTTTATTTGGAGTTAAAATTCCTAGATATGCACAAGGGATTTGCTTTGTGGTATAACATTAAACATATATATTTTTTTTGTTAAACATATCTTGTCCTGGTTGTTTTTTTGTCTATGTGCAGGTGAGACGATGCGTGTGGCCTCTTCAGAGTTCGCAGATGACCCCTGCTCCTCTGTGAAACGTGGCACTATGGTCCGTGCCGCCCGCGCCCTCCTCTCTGCCGTCACTCGCCTCCTCATCCTGGCTGACATGGCTGATGTCATGAGGCTCCTGGCTCACCTCAAGATAGTATGTTTTCTTCTCGTTCACCCCCCCCCCCCCCCCCCCCCCCTGTTTAGTTTTGTTTTATTTTGTTTTAATTTTTTGTTTAACAGATCATACAGTCCTACTCTCTACCCACTTTAAACATTTTTGCACCTGAACATTTATGCTTTTACACATTTTAACCTAATGTTTGTTGCCAGTGAGAGCTGTCTGCTGCAAAATTCATTGTCATCTTTCTATTCCTTTTTCGTTCTGACTGGGTGTTCAAAGCTGTATCACTGTGGCTGGTCTTCACAACTGGTCACTGTCCACTGGGCCAGAACAAGCCAGACCTGCCTCTCAATTTTTTTTTTTTTTATATCCAAGTACAAACATCTGCCTTTATTTCAAGGGCACAGGAAGTTATATTGTACTGCCTTTATCTCCAGTCCTGCTCTCTATTTGCATAGCACATATTGCCGTAGCGACAACCTCCTGGCATAACTTTGCAACAGACTATTAACATGCATAAGTAACACTCTCAAATAACACTTATCTTGCCTCTGGTCGTCAAATAGGCTTCATATTTTGCATTTGTATTTTTGGTGTAGATAATGATATTTCAGAGTGGCTAAATTTAGGCTTTTTGCTCTTATACCTTTATTTTCATACAGTTTTGCCCTTAATCCTTTTTTTTCTAGTTGCATCGTTCTATTTTCTTTTAATTTTTCTTCCCCACTGGCACAAAGGAAACAGATACAATTCTTCCCACTCTAACCAAACAATTATTATTATTATTTTTTTAAGATTAAAGTGTTTAAACCTTTTTTTTTTTTTTTTTTTTACCCAGAGGCCTCCCTCTTATATAATCACTAAACACATTTGAGAAGTAAGATCTGTTAAACTTAATGGTTGTGAAAAGATAACTTTAATAGTGTAGGATGTGACTTAAAAAACTTTTAGATGTCACACAAGGGGAAAGCACCTCCTTGTTCTTCTGCTAGTCTCATTACGGAGAGTGAAAACTGTCAGAATTTACATTTTATGTGTCCCAGAAGAACCAATATAAGCACTGCAAAAGTCAATCCTCACTCAACCAAATAAGTTGATGTGCTTTATGGAACTTTTATTCTACCTTTTTGGATGATGTTTAAACAGTTGGATGTGTGTGTGTGTTGATGCGTGTGTTTCCAGGTGGAAGAAGCTCTAGAAGCTGTCAAGAATGCCACCAACGAGCAGGATTTGGCCAATCGCTTTAAGGAGTTTGGGAAAGAGATGGTCAAACTTAACTATGTTGCTGCTCGCAGACAGCAGGTATTATTAAATATCACACTTGTGTTTTTTTTAATATCACTCTTTTTTAATAATGAATTTAAGAACATCATGAATTTTATATTGTGTATATATTTTGTTTTTATAACAATTGGCTATTATAATGATTTCTTTTCATTTTAAGAAGTGTTAATTTTATCCATAGTGAAAACTCACAAAACTTTGTATGCATGAAGGGTCTTTGACCAATTGCTTTTTGTGCAATTATGGAATGGATAAATGCCTAGCAAATAGCAGTTAAATTTGAAAAAGTATTTAACTTTAAACTCTCCTCATTTCATTCGTTCATTTCATCTGCTGCTTTACAGTAACTTTTGATATCTACCGAAATACAGCTGTTTGTGTATGTGCGTGGCAGGAGCTGAAGGACCCTCAGTGCAGGGATGAAATGGCGGCGGCTCGAGGGGCTCTTAAGAAGAATGCCACCATGCTCTACACTGCCTCTCAGGCCTTCCTGCGCCACCCCGATGTGGCTGCTACACGTGCCAACCGTGACTACGTCTTCAAACAGGTCCAAGAGGCCATCGGAGGTATCTCCAGTGCTGCCCAGGCCACCTCACCCACCGACGAGAAGCACGGTCACGCTGGCATTGGCGAGCTGGCTGCCGCTCTCAATGAGTTTGATGTGAGTACACCAAGGGGTCAAGTAATTTTTATTGCAGCATATTTAGTATGCTGTCACACTAACTGTAACATGATGCAGTTTGTTCATTGTTTTTTAATGTTTTAAGCTTTCACTTTTTGCAGTTTAATGTGTCAACTTATATGTAAGCAGTTTATATATCTCTGTAGTCCCTGTAAGGTGCTTGGCGCTTTGAACAGTTTGGCCTATCAATATTTAGGGCTTAAGTGTGTGATTTCTGCACAACAGCACATGGCATTGTTTATCTTCTTCTATTGTTTATTCAAACAGGAAGTCCTGGCCCAGACTCATGACATTTGGCACAAAACAAAACAAAACAAAACAAAACAAAACAAAACAAAACAAAACAAAACAAAACAAAACAAAACAAAACAACAAAAGCAAAGATGGCCAATTTTAAAAATATATATTCTTCTAACCACAATAATCTGTAAAACCAACATTTTGAAAGTAGCCGTAGTGTACCAAAATTGTTGGGTAACATAACAAGCAATTATTATTTTTTTTAAAAAATACGAAGTCACTCCAAAGACAATTCTAATATAGACCTTAATGGGAAACCATCACAACAGTATTAACTTCCTGTGGGAGACTATTTGGAATATAAAGTTAGACTGCCATCTAGTGGTCATGAAGGATGTGTAAGGTGATCATAAACACTGAATCAATGCCATATTTTATTTTTATTAAATAAAACAACTAAAAACTTACTTTGACCTGCCCTGCTTTTTGACCATTCCCTCCCCTTTATTTAAAAATAAATAAATAAATAATTACATGCCTCACTGTGAACATCCTTAGTGAGATGTTTGCAACAATCACAATATTAATCATGACATAACATTCGCTAACCTTTCACACTTCTGAAGAGGTTGGAATAGGGTGGGTGATAAGATAAGTCACTTTAAGACCTGCACAGATTCAATACATTGGAACAAATCCAATTTCTTTCTCAACTGTTTACGTTGACTAAAGACATACCTGATTGTGTTTACACAAATACTCTCCAGGACATGCATTTTGACATTTTTTTGCAGTGCGAGTAGCGCTTCATTGTTTTTATCGTCAAACATGTCCCATGCTTTTTTTTCCTCACACTGTAAACCCCAGTAAGTTGGCAAAACTTAAAAAAATTTGAACAAAATTCAAAGTTTAAGTAAGCAGAACTGGCAGATTTTGTGCTTTTTAAATTTCATACGTTTTAATTGATCTTAACTTGAAATGTTTGACTACACTAATTCATACATTTAACTTTTAACCTCAATTTGAACATTTGTATTAGTGTAAACTTAGCTAGCTATAACAAGCTAATTCAGAAAATTCTAATTTGTTAATTTGCTAACGTTAACAATATGAAGCATTTAACAAACAAATATAAAGCATTTCTCAAACCAAGCTGCATGCACCACTTGTCACCATAATGTTAACTCTCCAAAATTCAATGTTAACAGAAACTCTTCTAAATTAGCATAACAAAACATTAAATCAAAATCTCCCACTTAACATTAATCTTGCATGAAAAAAAAAACAAAACAAAACAAAACAAAAACATTATATAAACCTTCATTTTAGCATTTACTCTCCCTTTTGAGTGCCATGTGCAAAGCATGCTGGGAAATAGAAATCCCAGCCCAGTTTCAGTTAAACTTAAGTTTGTTTAAATTAAAAGTAACAAGTACATACAACTCAAAACAATTAAACAGTTTAGTTTACTTAAAATATATCAGTTCTGTGAACTTGAAAGAAAAAGAAAGTGCTAAAAACTCAGAAAAGTTAATTTGACTAAACTAATTTGTTTAATTTAAGTTTGTCCTACTCAGACCAATTAATTATTTTGAGTGTTAGGGTTTACAGTGCATGCATGCATGTTTCTTTGTTGCTTTCTTTGTCATGGGCTGTACAGATTTATTTTACTCCCTGCAGGGAGTGGAAGCAGAGCTCTGCGCACGTCCTGACTCCTGCTGTCACACATCTACGTAAATTGAGAAAAACAGCTCTTATTAGAATGTTGTCATTCTCTAATAAAAATTTGTATCATAACGTTTTAATAGCAGGGTATCGCAATACCTTTTTGCTGCTTGTATATTGTGCAACACTAGTGTGGATAAATAGTACCAAATCCGTTTAAAATTATGTACACTCGAATGAGATAAAGACTCGTAGCATCAGTAGTTTAGAATAAGCTGTTTAAGTATGTTGCCTGGAGGCAGCACAGTGAAACAATGGAAACACATTAATCTAGAGAGAGAGAAAAGAGAGAAAAAAACAAACAACCAAAAAAAAAAAAACCTGACAACCACTGTAGCACAACGGTGCTTTTAGACAACTATATACAGTAGACAACATACATCATATGTGATGAGCCAAAACATTATGACCAATCACCGGTGAAGTAAATATCGCTAGATACCACAGAACACCTTTAGTGGTCTTCAGTGGTGGCGGCCCCACCAAGGATTTCCTAATGATTTTCCTGTTTTTTACTTACAGTGTCACTTTCATTAAAAATAAAAAAAAAGTCATTAAAAAACTAAAACAATGAAATAAGGGTTAATAAATGTTGTGAATGTGCTCAGGTATGGCACAAGCATTAGGAATAGCGATCATATTAAGCTCATCATCAACAGCAATCATATTGGAGAGCTATGAAATATGAAGCAAAAGGCCACAGATTTTAGAGACATCTTGAAATAGTTCAGAACTTAACAACAGAGATATTGTCCTCTTGTAATCTGCTATTGGTTAGTAGCTACCCTGATCACTCAGGTTATAAACGTCAAATAATATAGATTTTAATATAAATTCTTGCTCTTATTGCCCTAGCTAGCCTAGTGGTGATGAAAAATAGAGAAGAAGAGAAAAAGTTGTTTTAGACCTAAACATGAAACAGTTAAACAGTTGTCTTTGATCATTGCATCTTGTCTGCTTTTTCATTTTCTCGCGCTGCATTTTAAAATGATGTGTCAAGTTAAAAGTTCAACTTTTGAAAATACATCTCGACACCCCACGCTCTTTTCCATTTTGTTTTTGTTTTAAAAGCACAAGCGCATTCCTTCATTTAGCTCACTGCAGTTTTAACCCCTTAGCATTCCTAAGGTCTTGTAAAGTCCATGCCTTGTCGGGTTGACGCTGTTTTGGCAGCACGTGGAGGACCAACAGCATATTAGGCAGGTGGTCATAATGTTTTGGCCCATTGGTGAATACAGGGCTTCCCACACATAGACTTTACTTGGGCGGTCTGCCCAGGTATATTACCGGCCGCCCACGTATATTTGGAGACGTATTTATGCTTTTTTTTTTTTTTTATCCTCGTATACTTTTGTATCCGCCCAAGATAATGAAACCATCCGCAATCGATTAACTAGTGTAAAACCCTACGTGTTTCGTACCTGCTCGTTACGTGTGCGTCAGAACTCTTTACTCCCGCTGACATTCCCATGTGCGCTGCAGAGATGCGGTTATTTTAATATTTATATAGTATTATAATATTTATTAATATTTTAAATTAGCTTTTATTTTTATATTTTCACTTTTTCAATTTCATTTGAGTTAAAATGATAGTAATATAAAATTATAATAATATAACCTCTAACTACACAATTTCAGCTGTGAAGTAACTTGTAGCTTACAAGTCAGAAATAATTGTGTTGGAGGAAATGACTTTAGGATGATTTTAATGGTTAACTCCCTGAGGTCTGAAAACGTGCCGGCGCGTTTTGCAGGTTTTTTTTCACATTGCAGCAAAACAGACTTAAAATACTCCGTCATTTCTTGTCAAAGAGACACAAGTAATATATCAATTGAAACTATAGAATATCTTCTTTTATTTGTGTACACTCAGAGTAAAAACACAATGTTGTGCTTTTTGTAAAATAAAGAAAACTAACATGATGCATGATCTCTCCTCTCCCTCTGAACGAAGTCCAATCTGATAGTTCTCAGAAAATGAACTGTAACTTATGAATACTAATGACAAAAAAAATGACACTTACGTCTAAAGAAATGTTGAAATGTCAGGTTTTAAATCATGCAAGTCAAATCGAAAACAAACATTCTGTGTTTATGTAATACGTATGAAAAGAGAGCCATGTCAGAAGTCTGTGATTCAGCTCATTATCCGCTAATGCGGCCACGCCCACGGAGCCAGCGCTATTCAGACGCAAATTCAGAGGCAATACATGCATTCATCGTCTCAATCGTGTATTTATTGTCTTGAAAAGTGTTTATTTGGATGTTAAAGCAATGGTTAGCGATCTCTAGAAGACATGCCGTTAGTTCCTAGTTCCTTTTCTTCTTTATATTATGAATTTGTGGACTAAAGGTGTAAAGAGCGCCCTCTGGCTGCAAGTATGAATTAAAAACACAGTATCCAGCACTCATAGTGATGACAATAAATATTATTTCTCAGTATAGAAAATTGACATAAATATATAAGAATCCATCAATATTTCTCCAAATGTGCATGCTTTTAATCTAAAAGCCTATATGAAATGCCATAGAGAAATACATTATATTTTAAAGAATATATAGAATACCATTATTTTAAATTGTAATAATATTTCACAGTATTGCTGTTTATGATGAGCTGAGACATTATTACAGAGGGGTTTTTTCACAGCCTACCTGACTGATAGGCCTCATTAATATGCAAGTCATTTCAGATCATTACTATGTGATTCCTTTGTCTTCTCAGGTGTAAATGGCCCATTATTCATGCAGATTCATGCCCCCACGCATACTGTGTTTCTTGACAAAAAGTGTCTTACAAAAACTAAATCAATATATTGTTTTATATGAAGGAGTAGGCAGCATAATTTTTACATAATTCTGAAGCAAAAACTCTAGTCTACAACCTCCAATACCCAAAAGTCTTGTGAACATAGATTTAATATACTTTTTTGGCCTTATTTCAGTGACTTAAGTTTTTGTTTTTTCAATAACCACGCATAAACATTATTCCTTCAAAAACACAAACATGTACATACATGTTCCTCACATATTATTGTAGCCTAGTTTGTGCTGACTACAGTGTAATGACACTTTTGTCATTTATATGTTTATGAACAACTGAAAAAAGCACAAATGTCAGGGCATGTCAAAACTTCTCCAAGCCCCAAATCAGCCTCAGACTCCAGAGGGTTAAGAGTACTTTCTTCTATTCTAGTATGGACGGCTATACTGTACTGTAGCTCTATATAAAAATTGCTCTGTTTATGTTGATTAAAAATAGAAATGCATTTTATTTGATGCAGCAATATGCTAAAATCTAAGTCTATAGAAATTAAGTTGAGAATTTGCTGCCTGCAATATAGAAATAACTGCATTGGACAAACTGTCTTTTGGATATTTGTATGAGGAGTTTAGATTTAGTTTGTTGAGAAAATTACTCATTGGTTGACAATATGTGACTTCTGGCTTGGCCAGTGGCATTTTGTTTGACAAAGGAAGACGGGGGACATTGGAGAATGGTGAAGTGTTTGGGAAGTTAAGTATTACTTTAAGAATTTACACGTTTGCCTTTTAGCGACTCAACTTGGACACGTGGCCACAGTTTCCTGTTCCTGTCTCCTCTGTGCCTCAATATTTAATCTCCTCACTTTTTTGAGGTCACTCTTTCTTGATAGTCTGTGTAAATGGAGGTTTTCTCACACCTGCTGGACAGTATTAGACTGTGTGTGGCAGTGATGCATATGATTTCTGAAAGAGGAATCACAGCTGGATGTGTGAGACGGGTGTGAAGTGTGGAGATATCCCGCTAATGAGTCTCTTTCTCCCCGAGCTCCTGCATTTCTCATGAAGCTCAGACGCACAGCTCACCCAGCTTTCACACTCTTATTTATCAGAGTGAGTATGCATGTGGGTAGATAGTAATGGCATGTAAAAAATTACACACAAGAATTTTGACAGAAAATTTGTCATCTACAAGGGAATGTTCTGCTTTGATATTCATTCTGACATGTTTTGAAGTAAGGGGTGTATGGCCCTGTTTACACATGGTATTAAGATGCATCTGGTCGATCAGATCACAACAGGGCAGACACATACCCATTTACACCTGGTATTTTAATCTGTCTCTTTTGTCCACTTTCAACCACTATCCTGATTTCTTTGAGGGGAGGGTCTATGAGCAGATAAATGTATGTTTTTTTTTTTTTTTTTAGGGCTGTCAAAATGGAAAGTGCAGCCGCGCTGCTTTCTCCTTCTTTCCAAAGCACTTGTGCTCCCGTGACATCTGTCTTTGCTATGCAGCCATGAACAGCGCTCTCCACAACGACAAGGAAGTTTCAGCAAAGGATAAATTGAGACAGAAAAAAAAAATTAAGCTTACAGATAAAAATGTGCGATTAAGTTGCGATTAATCACAAGTTAACTCGTGACAATCATGCAATTAATCACAATTAAACATTTGAATCGATTGACAGCCCTAGTTTTTTCAGATCTTTCCATCTAATGGTTAGAAATGGTGAGAGAACATTGTGCTTGTTTTTCGTCTTCAAACCAAACTTTGGTCTGGCTAGTGCACTTGCCATAATTTTGACACATTAAGTCAGTAGGTAAAGTAGACGGTCTTTTGTGGCTGTTTGAACGCATTCGACCACATGAGCATCTACACTATGAAAGCAATCCGGTCAAATGTATTTTCGACTACTTCTGAAAGTGGTCGAAAGTGAACAAGCTCAAAATGTTATAGACCCTATTTATACCTGTATTTAGCATCGTCCACTTGTGATCCGATTGACCAAAATGCATCTTAATACCAGGTGAAAATATTTGCATAATATTTAATATAATTATTTTTTCATAATTTTAATCTTACTTTAATTATACTTTAATAAACACTACAACCTTAGTTAATGTTACATTATATGTACATTATATATTACATATTATTATCCACTATCAATTGCCAATAACAATAAATGCAATACAATCAGAGTAGTTCTCGCATTTTGGTGACTCCCTAGTTAATTTTTATTTTATTTTTTTTCTGTTATTGATGTTTTAATCAGGCTCCTTGTCCAGTCAGGCAAGTAAAATTCTCTTTCACTTGTCCCTTCCAATCCTCTTGTCTTGGACAAGCGGACAAGCATTAATGTCAAGCTGTGATAATAATTTTTTATTATTGATAAAGATTTTTAAATGCTTAAAACATTATATATTATTAAAGTTAACAGTCCTTTTTCTGGTGTCATTGCGCATAGTGTGGTAAAGTTACTGGGTGTACAATTTTTACAGTTTTATCAATGTAGTTCTTGTGGCCATACCTTCAAAACACTGTTTTTTTTAAACACTTCTCCCAGTGCAGTGCCTTCTCCCATAATCTTTCTTTGTGAGTGTATTACTGTTAACACGATTTTTGCTTGATTTGACAAACTGAGGGATGAGACCAAATTACTTTCTGTGGTAATCGACGCACCTCACAGATGCTGTCGATAGAGCTTAACTGGTATCGAACCCAGGACATTGCTTTGAAATCTTACAGAAAAGACAAAACGGCTGAGTAAATGGAAGATAAAGAACGCGTAAGCCCTGTTTGTTGATCCAAAGCTCAATATGCTGTGATCCTATTGGGTTTCTAAATGAAGTGATACAAAATTTGGCTCTAAACTCACTAGAGAGCAAGTTGGCAAGTTTTGCAGTTTATACAGCATTTACCACTTCTGTGGAAATGACTTGTGGCACTATTGGGATGTTTATCAAATCTGTCATGTGGAAGTTTACAGGTCTGAGGGACAAAGAGAGACATTAGCTCTGTGCCAAAACCTAGTGATTTAGGGCCTTATAGGCACTCCTGATGCGAAGGCTGTTCCAAAATGTAGACCTCTTAATTATGTTCCCTTTTAAGGTAACTTGTTTTGACCAAATTGTAAGACAGCATTCGATGTATCCTACAATGAAGGCAATCCTGAAATGCATTTCAACAAGCTCAATAAAAACAGTAATGCCAAGATTTTGAACGAAGTTAGAGTTAATTATAATGCTGATTATAATAAATATGTATTATTATTATTATTATTATTATTATTATTATTATTATATACACTACTGTTCAAAGATTTTTTAAGATTTTTTCTGTTTTTGAAAGAAGTCTCTTATGCTAAAGGTGCATTTATTTGATCAAAAATACAGTAAAAACAGTAATATTTTGCTGTTTTCGAATATCTTTTGATATAAAATGTATGTAATATTCATTTAATAATGCAATTTATTCCTGTGATGGCAAAGCTGAATTTTCAACAGTCATTACTCTAGTCTTTATGGAAGCCTGTTTCTGCCACTAAATAAAAAAATAAAAAGAGTAATTGCGACTTTTTATCTCAGAATTCTGACTTTTTATCTCGCAATTGCCTGATATAAAGTCAGAATTCTGAGATATAAACTCGCAATTGCCTGATATAAAGTCAGAATTGCGAGATATAAATTCGCAATTGCGTGATATAAAGTCATTATAAAGTCAGAATTCTGAGACATACTGAGAATTCTGAGATTTACTGCCATCTAGTGGGCTTAATACTAAAACATCATGTTTCATCAACTTTGTAACTTTGCAACTCAAGTCTGCTGGCTTCACAAAAGGGGGCATTCAAGTGTAGAATCATGCAATTCTGCAAATTACAGTGGAAGTATTTGGTGAATAAAAGTTGTTTTTAACAGAATGAATACACTAATGAATTTGACACAATAATAACAATATAATAGTAATAATAATAAGAATCAGCTGTGGCAGAGGCGCAATAAAACAGACAAAGCTGAAGTGGCACATTTTATACACCAACAGCTTCAGACTTCACGGCAGCACGGCTATCGTTGGATGCACCAGAAATGTTTGATGTCTGGAATTGTTACAGACAGAGAAACTGTCCATCAGTTAATTGCGAGAAAAAAAGTCAGAATTCTAAGATATAAACTCGCAATTGTGAGATAAAAAGTCTTACTCTTTTTATTTTTTTATTTAGTGGCGGAAACGGGCTTCCATAAATCTTCAGTGTCACTTGATCCTTAAAAAATATTTTTATATGCTGATTTGGTGCTAAAAGTAAAATGATCAAGTTTGACACCATTTGTTTTAAAATTCGGTGGAACCATTTCTTTGATGAAAAAGATCAAAAGAACAGCAAGTATTAAAACTAGATTTTTTTGTAACATTATAAATGACTTTACTGTCATTTTCGATCAATTGAATGTGTTCTTGCTGAAAAAAAAGTATTATTATTTAATCTTACTGTCTTTTAAAATATTATATTATATTATATTATATTACATACAGACTATCAATAACATACTTACTTGAGTATTATGCAGTTAGCCTAGCAATTTAATCATGTCAAACATTTAGAAGGCAGCTGTCTATGTAGGCAGTAGGCAGCTCCATAGGTTTTTGGAAAAGAGCAATGCAGTTTACTGTGCAGACATGAGCCCTGCAAAGTGTGCACACTTACTCTCTTACAAACACAGTCACACACATATCAGGTCTGCTTAGAGCACATTGGGACTTCTTGATCATGGAGAAACATTGGAAATTAGATTAGTGCAGCAGCCTTTGTAGTGTAACACACACACACACACACACACACACACACACACACACACACACACACACACACACACACACACACACATACATACATGCCTGTTGTTTTCCTCAGAGTACTCTTTTGTTTTCCTTTTTTTTTTTGACCTGCAGGATGCCGTCTCTGAGCAAATTGAACAGAGCATCAAAGAAACTGTTTATACCCCATACGGCCATTTGTTTACCCAGCGTGCTTCGGTCTTAAAAACAAATCAGTGTCTTGAGCATGGATGTTCTCTCCACTAAAGTGTCTGTTTTGTTTTTTCATTAGTGCAGAAGATAGACTGCTGCTTTGACAGCTATTGCTGTCGCTGATATTATTTTTGTTGACTTTTAAGATGATTGCAAATTTAGCAATTTTCCCTTCAAAAGCATACTGTGATGTCATGTCGTGGTTAAGTATTGGAGTATGTTTATTAATACAGCAGCACTGGTGTCACCGTGTGTCCTATGGAGTGACGCTGTTGTGTCTGGGCAGCACACACCATTAGTCAGACTATACATATCACACAGTAAACAGTAGGGGGCAGTGTTGAACCACACCAGAATCCTCTCACTATCTGAAAACAAGCATGATTCATGTTGTTTCTTTCACGTCGTCTCTGGTTTGGTAGTTACAAACCAGTCTTGCTCCTGTCTTTCATTGCACTCAAATCTCTGTATTGATACTGTATCTCAGGATTGGTATTGGTTCAGAGTCTGAAGTGTCTGAAGTCACAGTGTGTGTATATATATGTGTGTGTGTGTACTTGTTTTGACTATACTTGTGAGGACCAAATGTCCTCACTTATATTGTGAAATACTTTCACAACCCACTAGTGAGGACATTGACTGGTCCTCACTAGTTTTATCTCAGCCAAGAGGTTTTTATTTAAATCTAATGATTGGCAAATGTTTTTGTGATGGGTAGGTTTAGGAGTAGGGGTTGGGGTAGGTGGTAGAAAATATTGTTGACCTGATATAAAATCACTGGAAGTCTATGCAATGTCCTCACTAAGATAGGAAAACAAACCTGTGTGTGAGTGTTTGTGTGTGTGGTGACCTTAGTGACCATCTTATCTACTCATTGGAACCTGCTGTGAAAATAACCATCATCTGCACTCCTGTCTTCTGCAATATTCTGTAATATTCCTTCCTTCCTTCCTTCCTTCCTTCCTTCCTTTGTTGCTTCCACCCTTTTGATTCTGTACTTCCTTCATTCTTCTTTTCACCTTTCTTTTTCTCCTCCTTTAATTTCCTCTTATTTCATTCCTTCTTTTCCTTCCTTCCAACTTTCCTTCTTTTCCTTCCTTTATTCCTTCTACCTTCTTTCTTTTCTTTCTTCCCTTTATTATTTTTGTTTCTTTATTCCTTTATATTCCAAACTCCTTTCCTTTTCCCTTTGTTTCTATGCTTTCTTCATTTCAGTAATTATTTGCCCTCTTTCTTTCCTCCCTTTCCTCCCTTGCTTCATTCTTTTCATTCTTTCTTTTCCCCTTTCTTGTTTCCTTCACATTTTTCGTTCTTCTCTTCGTCATTTCTCATGTAATTTCTTTATTCATATTGCTGCCTTCCCTCCTTCTTCCTTCCCCTTTTCTTTCTTTCTTTCTTTCTTTCTTTCTTTCTTTCTTTCTTTCTTTGCTCTGTTCCTTTCTTTATATCCTTCACATCACCCTCCCTTCCTCCCTTTGATTTTGTGCTTCTTTCATTTTACCATTCCTTTCCTCATTTCCTCCCTCCCTCAAATCCTTATTCTTTCTTCGATTCTTTTCTTTATTCATTTTGCTTTCTTCCCTCCTTCTATTTCGTTTTCTTTCTTGCTTCCTTTTTTTCTTTATTTGCTATTTTGAAAATTCCCCTCTCATACCTGCCCACAATCATTTCAGGTTGCTGATGGAAGTGTTCTGGGAAAAGACCCCCCTCTGGCTTGCACACACACACACACGTCTGTAGCAAAGAAGTTGTCATCCTTTATTATTTTTACTATGTGTCTGTGCCTCTGTGGATTTTAGAATAGTGTTTAGGTGTAATATGTTTGACCTTTTTTCATACTGTCATATAAGTGGATATCGAAGCTCAGGGCTGCCAGTAAGTAATCTTGTCAGAATTGTCTCATGCATGACCCCATCACATCCCCTGCTATGTCACTTCCTGTGTCAAACTGATGGAGAATCCAAAATGGCAAAGGAACCCCTGCTATTAGATTAATCTGTAGTACAAAAGCACCTGTCAAATTAGCTCTCACACCTGACAGACCACCAATGGGGCATGTCAGATGAGCTTCCTGTGCTCCTTAAATCATCTTATGTCAGCACAGTGACATGGAATAAATAATCTTTATGTAAAGGCCAGAACACAACACAGCTACAAGTCCTAAACACACTCGCACAACATACCCATCTGTTACAATGTTGAATGATAAATAAAGTGTTGAATGATGAATTGAGAATAAAGGGAAAGTAGTGTTTTGGTTGTGAAGGAGTTTGCATGTTTTTATAATAGGGCTGCCCTTGACTAAAGGTTGTTCTAGTCGACTAGTAGTTGTTCATTTTTGCGATTAGTCGACTAAATGCACGTGTATATTAATAAGCCACATAAATCATAATAATAACCCTTATACAATAAGGACTGCCCAATGGCCTGGGGCCAGCGTGAAAGACTCTCGGGCCAGTTGGTAGATCTGTCACTTGCCCGATCGGGTCAGGGTTGCATCTTCACAGAAGTTTATAATTTGCACATTTATAGGCCTTGCTAATTTAAATATTCTAGTGCATGTAGACGTGAAAGTGCCCGCGTCTCTCAGTTTGGTACTGCGCTGTGTTATAAGTTTTGTGTGCGCAGCAACACACATTCAAAATGCATGCCCAGAGTGTTGTGTCTCACAATGTACGAACACTCTTTCATGTCTTCCTGAGCTTGCACGGACATATTCACACAAAATTATGTCAAATTGCCCGTCTTGTCGAGTCTGATCATAAACATAGTCGGTTATGTCTTAAGTGAAACATTAGATATGATGCATGTGTAATAGTATATAGGATCCATGCAGTTCTTAAAGTGACAGCAGCCTAATATTCCTGCTGCTGTCTGTTTTTATATTAATCACTCAGAAGACAGACAAAAATCGCTCATTGCTTCAGCTATCAGCTATTCAAGTCATCTGGTGATTTTTTTTTTTTTTTTTTCCCCATATATTGTATAATGTAAGGAGCGGGACAACGGAGTTGGAGATCCACATGCAGGCTTTATTTACAGGAGAGCGTAGTCGTACAGGCAGTAGGTCAAACACCAGCAAACAGAAACAGAAAGGCAAGACAAAAGTGTAGTCCAATACACAGGCAAAGGTCAAGGCAAGCAGCAAACGATCATAAACAAGGAATCAATTTAGGGTCAAAAACACAGGCAAAGTTAGGCAGGACAAGGAACAGATGGAATGCAAACAAAGGGCTAAACAATACTCAGCAATGTGCGTGTATGTTTGAGTGCAGCTTATAAAGTGTCATTGATGGGAAATGTGTGAGTGTGTGATTGGTTCCTAGATGGGGAATTGTGGGAAATGGAGTCCATATGATGACAATAGAACACGGACCCAGGGCACATGTAATATATTGCAATATATATTGCAGAAAAACAAAATACGATATTTTTTTTCCAATATCGTACAGCCCAACTTTTGACTGAATAACTTTAATAAGAGTTAATATATATTTATTCAATGAAGACTATGCAGTGTTATTTTACAGTTAATTACTAGTTCTGTACCTGAAAGCATTGTTTAGACCTAGGCCTACATGCAAAAACCTGAAAAGAACTGTTTATTTAATTTGTTTTTATGTTTTTGCAGGGCAAGTAAAACATTTTTTTGCCCAACATACTGTAATTACCACAAAAACCTGCCGTTAATGATCTGTCCCTCATGGACTGCGTGACTTCGCCATGAGGATTTTTTTCTTCCGTGACTAACAGACTAATACATTTTTTGGTCAACTAAGCCCCTTCTAGTCGACTGATGATTAGTCGAATTCAGCCCTATTATATAATCTTTGAATGAGATAAAATTAAACATATTTGGTTCCGAGCTTATAAAAAGTCTAGGGGTTTATAGGGCTGTGGAAAAAAGAGAAATTATACATTACAGGATGTATAAAAGCAAAATAAATAAATAAATAAATAAATAAATAAAAAATAAAAAAATAATGCTCATGGTTGTGAACCCCAACGTCATGACGTGTGCACACACACACACACACACACACACACACACACACACACACACACACACACACACACACATACACACACAGACCAGCGCACAAGAAGCAGGGCAGGCTAATTTATGGATATGTATTCGTTGCAGTTGAATAAGGTTCAGCATAATTGCTATATCAATCTATTCTCTACATTCCTGGCTGTCTTTGCAGTCACACCCTCCCTTTATCTCACCCAGCATCTGCTTTTCCTTTCCTTTTCTTTATTATTTGTTTATTTATTTATTCTGTTTTTGGATCTTAAGAGAGGACTTACAATGACTTAACATCACTAGGGAGCATTTTTATGGCTTATACTGAACATAACTTCATTGCATATTGAAGGTGTCTGGAGTCAGAAATGGATGGACAAGACATGCATACAAACACCCACACAACACCCACATTAAATCAAAATCTTTTTTTTTTTTTTTTTTTTTTTTTTTTTTTGATCTCTGAAAGTTTCAAATGTATGCCTGTTTTGGGCCTGAGTGTGTGGACTTTAGGATTAGAGTGGATTAAACAGACACAGCAGTGGGTTTACTAGTGCATGCCTAGTTCCTCAGACCTAGGCTTTTGGTCCTCTTTTTCCTGCAGAGGAGCCAAACCCCTTCACAGAGGTTACCCAAAATCAATAGCTGTCTCTCTTTCTGTGTGTTGAACATATTTAGTTATTTATAGGCCAAAGAGGAGCTCCCCTTCATCTCGACTACAGTATGGTTCTTCGAATAACAGACATTAGAAACATTCGCAGTTGCATTGATGCTGTGGTTTGTAGGTTTTTTTCCCCTAACCGACTAATACTGAATGTTCTTATATTATTAAAACATCTCAGCTTTAGATGGCATGCCTACAGACCACCCACAGTCCATTTTTAAAGCAACAATTTTTTTTTTAATCTCGAAATAGCAGTTTCAAAATCATTCTGATAGTACACTGACTTCTAATAAGGCAAAAGGTTTCCGTTTCTTTCCTTTCCTTCAAATTTAAAACTTGCTTTATTTTTTGACATGAATCTAGGGCTGATTGATTTTGGTATATAATCTAATTGTGATTTTCTTTTTTTTTTCTTTTTTTTCTTTTTTTTTACCAATATTGCAATTTTGATTTAAAATGTGATTATTTTTAAGCACTTTATCTTCTGTATTATTTGACATAGACAAACAATAAGTTATTGTATAGTAGGACTGGAAATCTTTAGGCACCTCACAATCCGATTCCGATTCTGGGAGTCACGGTCCAATTCCAAAACAAACTTTATGAAAAATTATTTTACGGAAGGTTCGAGTGGTGTGTGCGAGTGTGAGGAATTGGAAGCAAGCAGAATACATCATCACACATCTGTGGTTAAAAACTAAGCTCAGAATTTATCCAGAAACCTTGGAGAGAGAATCTTCTCTCCCACTCCTATTGTATGACCAACACAATATTAGATAATGTAATGTATGTCTGAGTGAAACGGTTTCTCAAACAAGACAAAAAAGTAGCCCAGGACTTCTGGAATTTATTGGATGGTTGTGTGCTATTACTGTGATCTCATGTGAGTGACAGGTTGTCCCTCCCTTGTATTAGTAAACTCATCTTAAGAGAAGAGAACATATAGGTGCTGGTCATATAATTAGAATATCATCAAAAAGTTGATTTATTTCACTAATTCCATTCAAAATGTGAAACTTGTATATTATATTCATTCATTACACATAGACTGATATATTTCAAATGTTTATTTCTTTTAATTTTGATGATTATAACTGACAACTAAGGAAAATCCCAAATTCAGTATCTCAGAAAATTAGAATATTGTGAAAAGGTTCAATATTGAAGACACCTGGTGCCACACTCTAATCAGCTAATTAACTCAAAACACCTGCAAAAACCTTTGAATGGTCTCTCAGTCTACTTCTGTAGGCTACACAATCATGGGGAAGACTGCTGACTTGACAGTAGTCCAAAAGACGACAATTGACACCTTGCACAAGGAGGGCAAGACACAAAAGGTCATTGCAAAAGAGGCTGGCTGTTCACAGAGCTCTGTGTCCAAGTACATTAATAGAGAGGCGAGATTCACAAAGAGTGGACTGCAGCTGGAGTCAGTGCTTCAAGAACCACTACACACAGACGTATGTCTTCTGCTGGTGTTGGTCCACTGTGTTTTTTGAGGTCCAAGGTCAACGCAGCCGTATACCAGGACGTTTTAGAGCACTTCATGCTTCCTGCTGCTGACCAACTTTATGGAGATGCAGATTTCATTTTCCAAAAGGACTTGGCACCTGCACACAGTGCCAAAGCTACCAGTACCTGGTTTAAGGACCATTGTATCCCTGTTCTTAATTGGCCAGCAAACTCGCCTGATCTTAACCCCATAGAAAATCTATAGGGTATTGTGAAGTGGAAGATGCGATATGCCAGACCCAACAATGCAGAAGAGCTGAAGGCCACTATTAGAGCAACCTGGGCTCTCATAACACCTGAGCAGTGTCACGGACTGATCGACTCCATGCCACGCCGCATTGCTGCAGTAATTCAGGCAAAAGGAGCCCCAACTAAGTATTGAGTGCTGTACATGCTCATACTTTTTATGTTCATACTTTTCAGTTGGCCAAGATTTTTAAAAATCCTTTCTTTGTATTGGTCTTAAGTAATATTCAAATTTTCTGAGATACTGAATTTGGGATTTTCCTTAGTTGTCAGTTATAATCATCAAAATTAAAAGAAATAAACATTTGAAATATAACAGTCTGTGTGTAATGAATGAATATAATATACTAGTTTCACTTTTTGAATGGAATTAGTGAAATGAATCAACTTTTTGATGATATTCTAATTATATGACCAGCACCTGTACAATTGACTACAGAGGGACTTAAAGGATTAGTTCACTTTCAAATGAAAATTAGCCCAAGCTTTACTCACCCTCAAGTCATCCTAGGTGTATATGACTTTCTTCTTTCTGATGAACACAATCAAATAAATATTAATAAATATCCGGACTCATCCGAGCTTTATAATAACACATTATGAAGTAAAATATTCTTCAAAAAGCTTACGCTGTACGTCCTACGCCTTCCCTATTCAACTTACAGAACAAACGGAACTGGCGTCGCGTCAGTACAGAACGTACAGTGTAAACTTTTTGAAGAATACGGAAGGCAGTCTGGTGGAAGCTAGATATTTTACTTCACTTGTTAAATATGGATATTTTTTTTACACAAACGCATCGCTTCACTTCAGAAGTTTATTAACCCACTGGAGCCGTGTGGAATGTGTTTATGATGGATGGATATGGATGAAGACACTTTCTTCAGCTCATACTCGTTTGGTAACCATACTGCTATTATAAAGCTCGGATGCATAAGAATATTTATTAATATTTGTACAATTATGTTCATTAGAAACAAGAAAGTCATACACACATAGGATGGCTCGAGGGTGAGTAAAGCTTGGGCAAATTTTCATTTGAAAATGAAGTAATTCTTAAAAAAAAAAAAAAAAAAAAATTACAAAGATGTTATTTTTATGCCAATTTCAGATTTACCACCCTTAAATGTCATTTTAAAACAAAATAAACTATGCTTAGTCCATTTACATAATGGTCTGGGTGGTTCTTGGACACTTTATATATATACATATAAAGACTGCTGGACCTGAGTATTGTTAATAAGAGGTTTGGATGCTGACCCCCAGCAGCCATCTAATAAAGCTGTCTGGTCTCACGCTGTTCTTATGCAATGCAGCAGGGATTCTTTTAAAAGTGTTTCCTGTCTGAGACAGCTCTTCAAACGTCATTGAAAGGGGTGATACTGCTTTGCACAAAGAATGCATTTGATGCTGGCACATGCTTTCTGCTGGTTAAGATGCAGCTGAATAATGTACAAAATGTAATTTCTTTTCTTTTTGTTTTTTTTTATAAGATAAGTTTGGTCTATTGAAGTGTCTTGTCTGCAAAACGTCGCTGTTGACTTGCCATATAAATTGGGTCAGTGAGTTTTTTTTAAATAAAATTAATATTTTTATTCAGCAAGGATGCATTAAATTGATAAAAAGTGACAGTACAGTTAATATATTTACATTGTTACTACCATTTGTAACACTTTACTGAAAGCTTTACTGAAAGCACTTTATGTAAAATGCATTATAAAGATACTCATAATGTACTGTACATTATAATGCATTATATTTTTTCAAAATTTAATTTCTATTTCAAATAAATGCTGTTCTTTTGAACTCTTATCTAAGAATCCTTAAAAATAATATATCGCAGTTTCCACAAAAAAAATATTAACCTTCAAGATTGCTATATATACATTAATGTGTGTGTGTGTGTGTAATAATGAATAGAAATTACAAAAATTTTGAAGACTTTTGAACTCTTAAGTCACAATTAAAAATGGCTGAGGCTGAATTTTGGTTGACCTCACAGTGTCTCTTGTGTAAAACCAGCACGACTTGTTCCATATGTAATTCTTTTCAGAGTGGATATTGTAACCTTCAGTGCATGGCACACTCATTAGCATTCAATGGATACCACTATATTCTTAAGGCCTCCATGTGATGGGTTAGCTTTCACATATTTGCCTTGAAGTCAAGGTCATTTGTTCAAGGATTACAGGAAGTCAGTGTACCCACTCATATGTTTCGGAACAGCCATTGAGCTGAGACCAGAACGAGTGCGGAGCCTAGGCCAATGCTAAACCTTCCTGAACCGAGTGAGGAGAAGAGATTGGGCAGGGATATTGAGCTGACTGCTTGGTTCTTGCCAAATGCAAAATGCAAATGCAGCTTCTTTTCCTGGCAGCATGTCCAAGGCTTCTTTGTGAAAGTTTCCCATGTCTCTTCACCAACCCAGGTAAAGAAACTTTGTTCAGGAATATGTGCGGGCCCCCCCTGGGATGCTAGACAAAACCTGGAATAGAGATTACAAGCACCGCAGCACAATTTTATCTCCTTTTTGCAAAGCTTTTTTTCTTCAACGACTACAGTAATGCAAAATATCATGCACCCTGCGGTCACAACGGAAATCTAAACCTCCAGTTAAGGCTTTTTTATTCAATACATATGTTTTAGAATATTTAACAGGAAGATATAGAAGGGAAAATCTTTCTTGAGTTCCATGTTGAACAAAACCAGAAATTCGGTCACAACGTAAATCTAAAAACCTCCAGTTAGGTTTTTTTTTTTTTTTTTACTCCAAATGTATGTTGTAGAATATTTATCAGAAATACAGAAGCAAAGCCTTTTTTGAGTTTCATGTTGAATGAAATAAGAAATGATTTATGCTTTTTAGGAGAAAGAGTGCTAACTTTATGGTAACAGTAGGAAATATATTATTGCATTCTGCAGTATATGTCATTTACTACACTTCTCAAGTGTTATATATGACATGTCATCTCATGATGTAGTGTAACATGAAATGACCTCATCTCCTTTTGAATTATTTCAGTTGTATAAATCTGTGGCCTTCCATATCTCTTTTTAGAAGGAATATCAATCACATTTATTGAGGTTTGCCCAGTGTGTTGATTGCTATTGATTCAGTTGACATGTTCAAACTGTCTATATGTTTGATATAAGTTCAGGCCATCAGTAGGTTCTAATCCTGAATGAAGATATTCTCAAAGTCTTGTGGGACTGAACATTCCAGCACTCTTGTTTGTAGTGAAGGTGTGAGACCAATATTCTCCCAGACTATATCTGTCGACCTGCCTTCCTGTCTGCCTGTGTCTAGATGACACATTTTAACATGTAAGTTGTTGTGTGTGTGTGTGTGTGTGTGTGTGTCCGAATGTGGGCATTGTCTTTGGGCCAACACTAGTTTTATTGCTTTTCCTGCACAATATCAGCGAGCAAGGCCACATCATCAAGTTGTCATTCCCCAAGCAACACTCATCTCTTGAGTTCACAAACAACACATCCTTCTTTTCCACATTGCTGTCAAACTCACCTCAATACACAGAGGAACCCATGTTGGATACTGTTCTTCTTTCTTCTCATGGCATAGATTTTATTTGATCTAATCAACATTTTTAACATTATTTTACTGTAAGATGTTCAGTGCAGGATTGGCCAAAATTTTGAAATTAAGTATTAAATTGAAATACTGAATTGGACCAATGGGAAGAGGAATTCACTGAATAGTAATCCAGTCTCTCTCTCTCTCTCTATCTATCTATCTATCTATCTATCTATCTATCTATCTATCTATCTAATCTTTTTTTAAATACATATTGCAGTTTTTCTCAGTTGTTTTGGCACATTTCTCATATCATCCTTAAAATTTGCAAAACTGTATGTTCATTTCTTGAAATAATTTGTACAAACAGCACAACATATTGGATTACCTGCAAAAGCCTGTAACTTGCGCAGAATCCTTAGTTCATCTCTCAAAAGCAAGTATTTATGACAAGTCCTTGTGTCATTGTTCTCGAACAAGATAGTAAAAATGCTTAGCCATGTTGTCAATATAACAGTGATTAATATTTCAGATGTAGCCTAAACTATGGCTATGGTTTTTATGACAGTGAACAAATGACTGTAAAATGTCCTTGTGATAAAGAAAAAAGACGACCATATATACATACACTGTGTGTGTGTATATATATATATATATATATATATATATGTTTTGCCTACCTACCCTTCTACCACACATCCTTACTCCTCTTCTTCTTCCCTACTGTTGACCCTGTTTTTAGGGCCCAAGCGAAAATTCGCGCAGGGCCCTCTTGTTCTTCTAAGGATTATTATTATTAGGGCCCAAGCGAAAATTCGCGCAGGGCCCTCTTGTTCTTCTAAGGATTATTATTATTTTTTTTTTTTTTTTTTTTTTTTTTTTATTTTTTTCCGTCTTCCGGGGCTTTTTGGGGGCCTTAACATGCTCAAAAACTCTTGAAAATTGGCACACACATTGGAATCCGCGGCCATTAGGACGCCGGAGAGGCTGGTACCCGGGCGTGGCAGGGGGGCTCGACAGCGCCCCCTTGAAAAAAGTCTGAAAATTTGGTCCATATATTAAACACGCTTGCACGTATTAGTATGAAACTCAGTACACATATAGACCTCATCGGGCCGAACAACTTTCGTGCTCTAAGTTAAACACCACGCCAACAGGAAGTCAGCTATTAAGGGTTGTTTGAAAAACGCATGCTCTGGAATTTGATATACTCCTCCTAGACGATTAATCCGATCGCCACCAAACTCGGTCAGCATGAAGTCAAGACACTGATGATTAAAAATTGCCAGGGGATTTTTGATATCTCGAACGGTTTGGCCGTGGCGAGGCAACGAATTTATGGCGAGAAAAAGGAAACAGGAAATGTGTTATAACGTCTGCATACATATATTGATCTTTATGAAACTTCACGAGTGTGTTCGTTATAGGAGTCTGATCACATGGATGTGACTATTGTGAGTCAAAGTTATAGCGCCACCAACTGGCAGCAGGAAGTGTATCACTTTTTGAAATGTTTTGAGATCACCCTCTTATTTTTACCTGATTTGCTTCAAACTTCATCAGTGTAATGTCAATACACAGCAGATGTAGACCTATGACAGGATTTTTGATATTTGAAATATTGTTGCCATGGCAACAGGTCAAACTGTAATAATATTCTTGAGTGTTTTTGAGGCTCTTAACATGCTTCAAATTGCATGAAACTCGACACACACATCAATATTGTCAACCAGTAGACATGGACAAAGCCATAGAAATGGGCGTGGTGGAGGGGCTCAGTAGCGCCACCTTTTGACAAAAGTGGGGGGGTTAGTTTTTCCTACAATCACCAAACTCGGTACACATATTGTTCTCATCAAGCCGGACAATTTTCTAATTTACATTCATTAGCTCCGACCAACAGGAAGTCAGCTATTTTGGTTTGAATGTTAATTTTTTGAAAAAACAGGCTATGAATTTTATACTACTGCTCCTACAGGGTTTATCCAATTTACACCAAACTTTTTTTAACTTGTTGCTAACACATTGAAGTTGTTTAATTGCAAACGGATTTTGGATATCTCAAACGGTTTGGCCGTGGCGAGGCAACGAATTTATGGCAAGAAAAGGGAAACAAAGTGTTATAACTTCTGCATACATTAATTGATTTTGATGAAACTTCGGCTTAGTCTTCGTTGTACAAGGCTGATCACATGGATGTGACTATTGTGATTCAAAGTAATAGCGCCACCAACTGGAAGCAGAAAATGTGTCACTTTTAGCATACATTGAGATCACCCTCTTATTTTTACCTGATTTGCTTCAAAATTCATCAGAATAATGTTAAAACTTGGCACATGTAATACTTTGAAAATGGGCAGGGAGGAGGGGCTCTATAGCAGCACCTTGTAGTGCAGTAAATGTGGAGCGAATTTGACATAGTCCTTTGATGTTTAACCGTTTTAAATGCCTATTGCCCGCTGTGCACAGTTGCCCTGAAGCCACCGGGGTGGCGGTGCCACCGGGCTTGGGCCCGCCATCGCTGCTCGCAGCTATATTTTTATTTATTTATTTTTTTTTTCCGTCTTCCGGGGCATTTTGGGGGCTTTAACATGCTCAAAAACTCTTGAAAATTGGCACACACATTGGAATCCGCGGCCATTAGGACGCCGGAGAGGCTGGTACCCGGGCGTGGCAGGGGGGCTCGACAGCGCCCCCTTGAAAAAAGTCTGAAAATTTGGTCCATATATTAAACACGCTTGCACGTATTAGTATGAAACTCAGTACACATATAGACCTCATCGGGCCGAACAACTTTCGTGCTCTAAGTTAAACACCACGCCAACAGGAAGTCAGCTATTAAGGGTTGTTTGAAAAACGCATGCTCTGGAATTTGATATACTCCTCCTAGACGATTAATCCGATCGCCACCAAACTCGGTCAGCATGAAGTCAAGACACTGATGATGAAAAATTGCCAGGGGATTTTTGATATCTCGAACGGTTTGGCCGTGGCGAGGCAACGAATTTATGGCGAGAAAAGGGAAACAGGAAATGTGTTATAACGTCTGCATACATATATTGATCTTTATGAAACTTCACGAGTGTGTTCGTTATAGGAGTCTGATCACATGGATGTGACTATTGTGAGTCAAAGTTATAGCGCCACCAACTGGCAGCAGGAAGTGTATCACTTTTTGAAATGTTTTGAGATCACCCTCTTATTTTTACCTGATTTGCTTCAAACTTCATCAGTGTAATGTCAATACACAGCAGATGTAGACCTATGACAGGATTTTTGATATTTGAAATATTGTTGCCATGGCAACAGGTCAAACTGTAATAATATTCTTGAGTGTTTTTGAGGCTCTTAACATGCTTCAAATTGCATGAAACTCGACACACACATCAATATTGTCAACCAGTAGACATGGACAAAGCCATAGAAATGGGCGTGGTGGAGGGGCTCAGTAGCGCCACCTTTTGACAAAAGTGGGGGGGTTAGTTTTTCCTACAGTCACCAAACTCGGTACACATATTGTTCTCATCAAGCCGGACAATTTTCTAATTTACATTCATTAGCTCCGACCAACAGGAAGTCAGCTATTTTGGTTTGAATGTTAATTTTTTGAAAAAACAGGCTATGAATTTTATACTACTACTCCTACAGGGTTTATCCAATTTACACCAAGCTTTTTTTAACTTGTTGCTAACACATTGAAGTTGTTTAATTGCAAACGGATTTTGGATATCTCAAATGGTTTGGCCGTGGCGAGGCAACGAATTTATGGCAAGAAAAGGGAAACAAAGTGTTATAACTCCTGCATACATTAATTGATTTTGATGAAACTTCGGCTTAGTCTTCGTTGTACAAGGCTGATCACATGGATGTGACTATTGTGATTCAAAGTCATAGCGCCACCAACTGGAAGCAGAAAATGTGTCACTTTCAGCATACATTGAGATCACCCTCTTATTTTTACCTGATTTGCTTCAAAATTCATCAGAATAATGTTAAAACTTGGCACATGTAATCCTTTGAAAATGGGCAGGGAGGAGGGGCTCTATAGTGGCACCTTGTAGTGCAGTAAATGTGGAGTGAATTTGACATAGTCCTTTGATGTTTAACCGTTTTAAATGCCTATTGCCCGCTGTGCACAGTTGCCCTGAAGCCACCGGGGTGGCGGTGCCACCGGGCTTGGGCCCGCCATCGCTGCTCGCAGCTATATTTTTCTTGTTGTTCTTCCATTATCAGAAATTGTAACTCTTGTGTTGTACTCTGTCTATATATGCTTTCCAGTTGAAGATTCATGACATGCATCTTTTAGCTGCTTTAGAGAACTGGTTGTGTCATTGGTTGATCTAATGCTTTACATTTCCCTGAATACATCAGTGAAATTCAGGATTCACCTGCAAAATTCATCAATTCAGGACACATTTACAAAAGACTAATAGAAATGTATAGATAATATACTTGACATTATGATAACTAGGTCAACCATTTTGCATTCAATGACTTGTGCGATGAACTAATGAATATATGTTTTGAGGGGTAAGAATATTCAACAGAGAACCATATAACACATTTTGAGCAACATGACATTAGCAATTGATAATGTAGGAAATAGCAGACAATTGTACACAGTGCTTCCCACACATAGACTTTACCTGGGCGGGCCGCCCAGGTATATTAACAGCCACCCAAGGATATTTGGTCATACATTTTTGATTTTATTGTATTTATCTACTTTTACTTTTTTATCCGCCCGAGATAATGAAACCATCCACATTCGATTTAAAGGCCGTTCACATTTCGCGTCTAAAAACGTGTGGAAAACGCCAGCCGCGGCACTTTCTCCTCTTTTCAAAAGCACTTGTTGCTAAGCAACCATGAGCCGCATTCTTCATGAAAACGAATACGTTTCAGCAAAGGATAAATGTATTTCCAGACCTTGCATTAGCTTTACTACTAGATTATACTACTACTTATAGAGATGAGAAATAAAAAAACCCGCCCTGTACAGGTATGATCTGCTGTTAGTCCATCTTGGCAGAGCTTTCGATCTCTATTTGAGTGCGTCTGTTCTGCGTCTACATTTAAAATAACGAACTTGAGCTCGCAAAAGACGCGACATGTGAACGGCCCCTAACTAGATATTGGAAATTCTCCCCTCGCTCTACGCGGTTCGTACTTGCTCGTTCAGTGTGTGTGAGAACTGTTTACGCCCACTGACAATCCTACATGTGCTGCAAAGACCCTCAGAGACGCGGTGGATATTTCACAGACAACGGCCTGGTGAGCACACGCGTGTTTATAAGAGCAGTTGGACACATCCAGAAAAATAAATGGATCTCTATGGGTCCTCTGCTGGATGTATATGTAATTACACTAAAAATGTATTTCCTACAGATTTGTCTAACCAGCAGATTACAGAATTCTGCCTCTAACACCTAGATCAATAAATTTTGATCATCATTAAAGTGTTTTTTTTTTTCATAAAAATGTAATATTTCATATGCATACACATGGTGTAGTTGAGAAATTTTGCGGTAAATGGATAAAAAAAAAGTACTTCATATCCCAGCATACACAACAGCAACACAGCATAATCTGTATCAAAATGAATTTCAATAAATAAAAATATTTTTAAAAGTCACGCATTATTTGATGTTTGGCACATGTAGTAGATAATTTTTGTGCCGTGGGTAACAGGAGGATTTTCCACCTGGCTACCACCGCAAGTATATGTAAAGCATTTGCAGTTTGTTCAAAAGAATGAGAAACTGCTAATTTTACTTCCATACATTTAAATTTGAATTGCAATTCTTCATTTTGTTGAATGAAAATGTAGAAGGAAGTCTTCAAATGAAGTTCAATTCAAATGGTTAACAACTTTTTTTTTTTTTTACTTGATAGCATTATATTTTCTCTTCAAACTCTCTCTATTTTCAGTGTGGTCTCTGACTTCTAGACACCTCTGTTTTTGTCTTGTATTCCATTCAGGTTGTGCTCGGCATTTAGCAATATGTTCAGATAATAGTATTGCTGGCACTCTGCTAAACTCTCGGTGGACTGGTGTATTATCTAAACAAGTCTAATAAAGCTCTGCTGTGGGTGTTAGCATTTTGTTGCTGCTGGCTGTTCTCTCGGGGGTCTCTGCCATAGGCTTCACTCACTAAACGCATCTTGGCTCCTTTTCTGAGAGTTTTGCAGACTGTTGTTGCCCCAACAGTTCAATTAGAACTTATGGAAATAATCTAGGCAACTGCCAAGACGATTGGCAGGCTTCTCGTCATGTTCCTCAGATGTGTTTTTTCCAAACACAGAGGTGAACTTGAGGGTTAGCGTGAAAATGCCGTTTCGAGAGCTGTTGCTCTCTGGGCTTACGTGTGCTTCAAAGTCTGGGGTTGAGGGGGCGTAAAACTTTCCAGAGTGAGTGACCTCTTCACTTTATCTGGAGGACAGAACGTTCTCCTGACCTCAGTGGCTTTGATATTGTAAATGCACTCACAGGCTAGACTAGCACTTAGCTACAAATGAGATTTTTATAAAAGCTAGTGCTTTTATTGGAAAAATCTCCTATTTCTCTCTCTCCAGTACCCACTGGGGTCTATCAGTATATGGCAGAAGTCCATGTGGTGTGGTTTATAGATGTTACATTATTAGAGACCGCATCTATCACCACCCTAGCCAACAGATGATTGCCGGTGTGTGATCCAATAGATCTGTTGTGTTTGACTGGCTCACTCTCTCTTTCCCCCCAGGCCTTGTGCTGGAGGATCAAAGTCAATATTTAACAGAGAACAGGCTAATGTGGCTCAATATCTTCTGACTGTGGCGTCCTTGAGATCAAAGCAGGACTATGGGACTCCGTTGTTTCTCTAGTGGTGAACACCCTGAAAGCTTTCTGGTTATGGGAACTACATGCCTTAGGGGAAACAATGTAGCTAATACATCAATGTAGTTGTATTTTGCTTCACTTACCTTATTGTTTTTAATCACATTTGTATTATCTATGTCAAAATTAACACATTTACACGCAATTGTTTTTTGATGTTTTGTAACTCATAGCTGATACAAATTCACATTATAACTTTTATTTACACGGCTTTATGCCAAAAGTCTGGCCTTTGATTGTTCGGTTTGCCGACATAAAATGATTGACAACCACTTTGTTTCTGATCACCTGACAGATTTTATTTTTTATTTATTTATTTTTTTCCCAGCTTCGAGAACTGTCACAGAGACAGGTGTGATTACTCTTGACACCTATTTCAGTGAGACTGTCATGTTCTAGGGACATTTTGTGTGTAGTATACTGTTTGTACCATATGTAAGTGCTTAATATATGCATATGCAAAATAGTCATTAGTGGCAGCCCTAATATATATATATATATAATATGTATATGTGTGTGTGTAAATTGTCAAAACCAAAAATTATACAGGAGCTGAATGTGTTAATACATTAATTAAAATAAATAGCAATAAATAATAACAAATAACAAAAAAATCAAGATGAAATATGAACTGATTAACAGCCCTAATTTTATATTACAGGGTTCATATATCCGTGGGTTTCAAAGACGTCTCTTCCGCTATGCCCGCCGCCATATTTGTGTCCGAGATGGCAACTAACATAGCAGCGCTTCATTGTATTGATGGTCATCTTTAGCTTCACAAAACATTATCTACGATTGTGGCTGTCATATTAATAACATTTTAATTGTCTACACTATTGTATTAAAATATTGTGAATTCTAGTTGCTGTGTTTCGGCGTGTTGTTACAGGAAGAACGCATACACAAAAGGAGCTATTCTGACTATGTTGCTAGTTCAAGTTCATGCGCGCATGATTTTGTGCAAATATAAGTTGTAATTTTATGTTTATCTTGTATAAATATATATGAATTACCATATATAGGATGTGTTCCGTTGAGTTAATTAACCTAGCAAAGCGCTTCAGTTTACGGGTGTTCATTCAGCGCATGTAACGTTGTTAACCCCTTTACGTTCAAGGATCGGTGACGGCCTCACGTGTGACATTGTTTACATTGATCGCTTGTTTACAATACATTTTATCAAGTAAAATGATCAAGTTGAGTGAAATTTATCAAGTTGGGTGAAAGATACAAGAATGCTGATTCAACCTGTACAAGCATTATACAATCAATATAACTTTATAGTAGTTTTTTTTTATTCTGTATGACCGTAAACAATTTCCTAAGACAACAAAAGGGAGGGGGTGTCCTTACCTTATTGTGTCGTGTAACTGTAATGTTTGGCAGTATAATGGTGACATCGACGTTTTTTCCATGGGAAGAGTCCAGTACATGATTTCCATAGTAAATATTTGTCCAAAAGCATGCAAACTGGTATAAAAATCGATATAACTTCTATTGTTTAAATCCTGTAAGCGCTATTCACGGGTGCGCTGTCATGTTTATTTGACGAACTGTCCACATCTAGCGCTTTATTCAATTAAATATAACTTATCACTGTATTTAGTAGAGTGTCTGTAAATGAATGAGAACAGCCCAGAAGATGTCCGATGAAAACTGGACACATATACATGTATAAAAAAAAAAGTGGACAGGCGCTTTCAGTGACGTGTGATTACGCACAGGCAAACATAAGTGGGAAAAAAAGTAAAAAGACAGCAATGGCAAACTATTGTGTTGTCATATGACGTTATGCAATAACGATTACGCCAATGTGTTGATTTGCATAACCTCGCGTGTAATACATTGTTGTTTAGTGTGCGTAACAATTTGCTTCCAGGAAAAATAGCGCACGCCCGCTGGCGTGACGCAAATATAAGGGACACAAACACTTGCTGGCCACTAGCACTCGCACTGCTAGCATAATCTTGCGTGTAATACGTTCGCCAGCCATGGATCAGCGTCGTGCACAGAAGTTGTTTTCTCCTGTTTCTGCATTGGAAGAACTTATGCGAAGCAGTGATGAAGAAAATGTGGATTATTCGGAGGAGAGTGCTGTATCTAGCGTCTTGATTGCAGTCTTGGTCATTAGCTGCTGGTGTAAATGTTCAATAAGGGTAACAATAGAGTGGGTATGATGGTAAATTGCTTTGTGTAAATGATCCTTTGCGTTTGAATAGAAAAATTGTAAACTGATGTAAATCTGCCATCAGGGCAACAACAGGGTGGCTATGGCTGTATATTGCTGTATGTAAATGATCCTTGGAATTTGAATATAAAATTGTTAGCTGTTTGGCTGCCAGTGGTGTGGTCCCTTCTGATTGAAGCCAACAATTCCGCCGATCTTACTCCTTTGAGATCGAATAAAATTGTAGTTCGGGGTTTCTCTGACGACTGTTAAAATGGCTAATAACAAAACATATCCCAGATATATTGTAAACTTGTCGTGAACCTTCTGAGAGCGTTTTGTTGGTCTTCCTCTGGTAGTTGTAGCTGCTGTCACCATAGACTTAAACAGGGCGCGCAGCTGTGACTGGACACAAAAATGGCGGCGATAAAATACAATGACGTCACATGAAACCCATGGAGATGGGGCTGCCACTAACGACTTTTTATAGCAATTAATCTATTGATCTATTGACTAATTTATCGATCAATCGATTAATCTAAACCAGTGTTTCCCAACCACATTCCTGGAGGCCCACCAACACTGCACATGTCTCCTCAATTAAACACACCTGATTAGGGTTATCAGCTCATTAGTATTGACTCAAAGATCTAAAATGGGTGTGTCAAACAAAGGAGACATGCAAAATGGGCAGTGTTGGTGGGCTTCCAGGAATGTGGTTGGGAAACTCTGATCTAAACGATTATTATCCGCCAAAAATCAACAATGTTTCTTAAGAACATTTTAACTTGCAACTTGCATATACCCGTGGCCATAGTGGCCGAACCTGGGGTCCGGGCCCAGCCATGGCCATGGCACCCCAAACGTCCTGATCCGCCATGGCTTCCCAAAGGGCCAGATCCGCCATGGCCTCCCAAAGGGCCCGATTCACCATGGCCCCCTGAACAGCCAGCTCTACCCTGGAGGCCTACTAACCTGTCAGCACCTGCCCATGACCTCCAGGGTGTCTGCCCCCCTGCCTGGTTGTACTCCTTTTGGCATGAGGTCGCGCCTTCTGGGTGGGGGGAGTGATGTCAGGGTTATGTCTGTTTGTTGTTTTTTTGTTTGCCTGTTTAGTTCTAGTCTGTGCTTCTTAGTTGTATTCTAGTTTGTTAATTAGTCCTGTCCTCATTAGTAACCTTGGTTACTCATTTGATTAGTGTCCTTAGTTCAGGTGTGTCTTGTTAATTAGTCTCGTTTGCTCCTCTGTTTGCCTTATATTCCCTGTGTTCTCCCTCAGTCTTTGTCGGGTTCTTGTTTGCGTTGGGTGTATGTTTTTTTTTTCTCCCTGTTCCTATGATTAAAGGACCGTTACAATTAGTAAGAGCTGCAGCCAATTATGGTGAGCAGTCCTTTTGCAGGAATTCAGTCACATGGCTTTGCCTACAACTGAGAGAAAAATATACAACGAAATTATATAAATGTTAAAATTCAGAGTGGGGGAAAAAAAACAAAAAAACAAAAAAACATTCCTAATCTTCTTTTAATTGGCAAACTATTTTCATATTGTATATGAATAGTATTTATTAACTGTGTACGTATTATATTTACATTTGTATATTTAAATGTTATTCCTTATGTCATTTATGCCGTTATATTATTATACCGTCACGTAATGAAATGTCCTTAAAATGGACAGAAGTAAATTAATTAATTACAGTATACATCAAGCCTGCACATTAACAAATGCAGGCACAGATCAATCTAACCGTTACAGTGGTTCTCAATTCCAATCCTCGCAACCCAGCTTCTCTTACTTAAGTATTTGGGGCCGTTCACATGTTGCGTCTAAAAACGTGTGGAAAGTTTCCTGCACTGAAACTTTCTCCTCCTTTCCAAAGCGTTTGCACTCCCGTGGCATCTGTCGTTGCTATGCAACCATGCACTGCACTCTCCACGATGACGAAGTATCAGCGAAGGATTAGTTGATTTCTAGCCCTTGCATTAGCTTTACTACTAGGTATATTTATGGAGATGAGAAATAAAAACCCGCCCTGTACAGCTATGCTCAGCTGTTCGGCTGAGCTTTCGATGTTGTTACGGACAGGCCGAAGCCGATCAGTTGGTTTTTGTCACATGACCTGCGTTGCTCTTGCGGCATTCTAAAAAGTTGAGATGTTTTCATCTCGCCACAGCATATGCACGCCTGGAAAAAATGAGGGTGCCGTATCGAATAGTGCAAGCCCTCCCACATCATGCTGTTCCTGTCTGAGCGGAACGTCGAAACATCCCACCGCTGTATGGCCAGATGATATGAAATCTATGTTTCTTGGCTGGATAAAGCAAAGCAGCTTCTTGCTATGAAAGTTTTGATGGATGAGGATTGCAATCAAAGTAAAGACGACAGTGGGTACGGAAAGTATTCAGACCCCCTTAAATTTTTCACTCTTTGTTATATTGCAGCCATTTGCTAAAATCATTTTAAGTTCATTTTTTTTTCCTCATTAATGTACACACAGCACCCCATATTGACAGAAAAACAGAATTGTTGACATATTTGCAGATTTATTAAAAAAGAAAAACTGAAATATCACATGGTTCTAAGTATTCAGACCCTTGCTGTGATATTTAACTCAGGTGCTGTCCATTTCTTCTGATCATCCTTGAGATGGTTCTACACCTTCATTTGAGTCCAGCTGTGTTTGATTATACTGATTGGACTTGATTAGGAAAGCCACACACCTGTCTATATAAGACCTTACAGCTCACAGTGCATGTCAGAGCAAATGAGAATCATGAGGTCAAAGGAACTGCCTGAAGAGCTCAGAGACAGAATTGTGGCAAGGCACAGATCTGGCCAAGGTTACAAAAAAATTTCTGCTGCACTTAAGAGCTAAGAGCACAGTGGCCTCCATAATCCTTAAATGGGAGACGTTTGGGACGACCAGAACCCTTCCTAGAGCTGGCCGTCTGGCCAAACTGAGCTATTGGGGGAGAAGAGCCTTGGTGAGAGAGGTAAAGAAGAACCCAAAGATCACTGTGGCTGAGCTCCAGAGATGCAGTCGGGAGATGGGAGAAAGTTGTAGAAACTCAACCATCACTGCAGCCCTCCACCAGTCGGGGCTTTATGGCGGAGTGGCCCGACGGAAGCCTCTCCTCAGTGCAAGACACATGAAAGCCCGCATGGAGGACTCCAAGATGGTGAGAAATAAGATTCTCTGTTCTGATGAGACCAAGATAGAACTTTTTGGCCTTAATTCTAAGCGGTATGTGTGGAGAAAACCAGGCACTGCTCATCACCTGTCCAATACAGTCCCAACAGTGAAGCATGGTGGTGGCAGCATCATGCTGTGGGGGTGTTTTTCAGCTGCAGGGACAGGACGACTGGTTGCTATCGAGGGAAAGATGAATGCGGCTAAGTACAGGGATATCCTGGACGAAAACCTTCTCCAGAGTGCTGAGGACCTCAGACTGGGCCGAAGGTTTACCTTCCAACAAGACAATGACCCTAAGCACACAGCTAAAATAACGAAGGAGTGGCTTCACAACAACTCTGTGACTGTTCTTGAATGGCCCAGCCAGAGCCCTGACTTAAACCCAATTGAGCATCTCTGGAGAGACCTAAAAATGGCTGTCCACCAACGTTTATCATCCAACCTGACAGAACTGGAGAGGATCTGCAAGGAGGAATGGCAGAGGATCCCCAAATCCAGGTGTGAAAAACTTGTTGCATCTTTCCCAAAAAGACTCATGGCTGTATTAGATCAAAAGGGTGCTTCTACTAAATACTGAGCAAAGGATCTGAATACTTAGGACCATGTGGTATTTCAGTTTTTCTTTTTTAATAAATCTGCAAAAATGTCAACAATTCTGTGTTTTTCTGTCAATATGGGGTGCTGTGTGTACATTAATGAGGAAAAAAAAAAAAAAAAAAGAACTAAAATGATTTTAGCAAATGGCTGCAATATAACAAAGAGTGAAAATTTTAAGGGGGTCTGAATACTTTCCGTACCCACTGTATATTCGAGATGCACCAACACTAAATTTCTCTGCCGACAGCCGATGAAATCAAACAGAATGACGTCGGCCGATGCTGATACCGATAGTTTGGTTTTTCTTAAGGAAAAAAAAAAAATCTCTCTCAAATAATGTTGCATACAGGGAAACTTCTCATTTGGTACACTACAATATTAAAGGTTACAACAGAGGTATTATATTCAGCTGCTGTTTATTTTCAGATATAATAATTACACTCAAATAAAAACTGAAATGTTTGTATAAAACTTAGTATCACATAAGGTAGTTTTCATTAGCACTTGTTGTATTCATGGCAAATTTACACAAACATATAATTAACAATAAATAAGCTCCTCTCTAGTGTTTTTTTATATATAGCTAAGGAACTGTGAACATTGGAAAACATTCCTGAGATAAAAATGACATGATGTGACACATTGTTCACAAGCTGTTTTATTGACGTCTTTCCGCAGTGGAAACACAAATAAAGTGATTACATGAGACATGATACATTCCAGTAAGTTGTTCTATATCTTTCAACATAACTTTGATGTTCATGCATGTTTTTTGAGATATATCTTGTATTGAAGAGGAAGAAAAGCTGAGGCCTTATAGTGATTGTCACATTTAAGCGTGTCAAAATGTCATTTCTTGTTTGAATTTCATGATAAAATGGACATAATTTGAAAATTATCCGTCATTGACGGAATTGTTTTATCATTGACGGAAAAATCCGAAAGCCGTCCATCACGTTGACAGATTACACTGAGGGTGATCTATTGTAAATTGTAACTGTAATTCACACCCCTGTCCAGTTGGTGGTGAGTGCGCTCCAATGTAGCAGCAGAGCACTGGATCCAGAACAAAAATGAAACTGGCACGAATCTTTTGCTATGCGTGTGATAATGCACAGGCGAGTACCCAGAAGATACAATGATATATGACGCCACATTAAAGAGCGCCAAAACGGTATTTATTGCTTGAATTTCTTAATGAAATGGACAGAATTTTAAATCTGAGACTTTGTTCCATATCAAAAGCAACACAAAGCTTTAAGCCTATTGCGATTTATTGGGTGGGAGGCGCACTATGTAGCTACTGTTTATTCATCAACTGAAAAAGGCATATAGCCTACCAAAAGATCGACTGGGATTTATGAATCGATATTGGTCTTATGAATGTGACCAAAACAGCAAGGAGACATTTTAATTGTTTATTAATAAAGTAATTTTTTCTGAATCAGTGTCGGCTGCAAAGATGAAGTTGACATTGACTCTCCTCATCTCCTCATGGACGCGCTTAGAGAGAGAATGCACATTTCATTCGGCTTAGTCTACATAAACAGTGTAGCCTATTTCTTTTCGTATTGAATTATTTCATTTTCGTTAAAATAGATATTTCATGCTTTCTATAGAGATATTTCTCATGTCTCTGAGGCAAGCAGCCTATACGCTGAGTTTCGGTTCATTTATGTAAGACGCACTCCAGTTAACGCACCAGTGATCGCGCCCGCGCCTCCATTTCATGATTATATTTTCTGCTATATTTGCTTCTTATTTATTACATTCAGGCAATTGGTTGATGAAACATGATTAAAATTAAGATACAATTTTTACAAAACGAAATTCACTTTAAAGAAAGGCTTTCTACAAAACAAAACTTAATGAAGTGGTCAAAATCATGTCTGACACATTCCATGTCTCCCGACATACTGCACATCTGATGATGCATCTTACTCATGCTCTTCACTTTTCATAATCAAATAGATGAACTTAAAACATAACATAGGACTATTTAAACATAAATATGCATTTAAACATAAATATTCACATTATTTCTCATTTATTTCAAATTTCATTTCTAAAATTTAGATCCACTCTAATAGATAGATGCATTTAGATCCTCTCTGACGGACGACAAAAAACTTTATGAAACTTCCTAACTCTTCCATCCAGATAACAGAATTCTCCGTTTTAACTGTTTTTTTCTATTTCTTATGCGTTTCATTTTTATTATTATGTATTTGGTTCTTCTTTATGTAAAGCACTTTGAATTAGGCCTACCATTGTGTATGAAATGTGCTATACAAATAAAATTGCCTTGCCTATTTTTGCCCATACTTAAAAAAATGAAATAGCAGTGTCTCTATCATTGCTATCATCAGTATTAATTTTTAACAGTTAGTGCAAATATTTTCCCTTACTTTATTTTAGTTTAAATAGCATCAAAATCTTGCACTGAACAACACTGAACAAATGCAATCCCTGAATACATTTGTACACTATTCTCTTTCTTGCCAGACACCTGGCAACGCTTCTGCTCACAGCGCTGAGCCACATTTGTCCAAGATTCCGTTTGACGCGCATCGGGCGCGTTTCGGTGGTTTAAATCGACGCTTGCGACTTGCGCGAGTGCTTTTACTGTAATTTAAGCAAACACGCTCATAATAGAAGCGACGCGGTCGCGAAGCGCATGTGGTGCGGCGCGCTCATTTTTCCAGGCACGCCTATGCCGCGGCGAGATGAAAACATCTCAACTTTTCATGTGACAAGGAACAACCGATCAGCTCGGCCTTTCCTTAACAACATCGAAAGCTCAGCCGAACAGCTGATCATAGCTGTACAGGGCGGTTTTAAATTTTCATCTCCATAAATATATGTAGCAGTAGAGCCAATGCAAGGACTAGAAATCAATTTTTCTTTTTTTGAAACTTCGTTATCGTGGAGAGCGCAGTTCATGGTTCCATAGCAATGACAGACACCATGGGAGCGAAAGCGCTTTGGAAAGAAGTAGAAAGTGGCGTGGCCGCTTATGTGACACGATATCTCTGAATGGCCCCTTAGAACAGCGAATTTGTCTTTGCATGTGAAATATTATATGAGACAACTAGAGAATAATAATAAAAATAATAATAATTAGAATAATTAGGCCGGATTATGTTTAACTTTTGAGATCAGTTGCGGGCCGGGTGGAGGGGGAGGGCGGGCCGTAAATGGCCCGCGGGCCGGCAGTTTGAGACCACTGCTTTAGGGGCTTCTACACCATTCTTATTCACCTTTCATTTCCCTCTGATTTTAAGGGATAAATTATGGTTAGGGTTATGTCAAGGGGTAGAGACAGTGTTAGGACTATGTTTTTGGACAGGAATGTCATTCCAGCATCAACCAAAGGTTTTGATCCAAGGGCATGTCTTTCTTGATAAAATCACAGCGACAGTAAGGTAACATCTACAGTATAGAAATGGTTGACTTGTAAATGTGGACAAATTATGTTTTAATGTGTTTGAAGTCTGAAACGTGCCATTTTTGCAGTTTTATTTAATACATGTTTTTTTATTCTTCTTTTTTAGTTTAAAAGGTATGCTTACATAGTATATTAAAGCCTTTTTAAAAAAAAAAAATCAAGGGGATTTTTTTTTTTTTTTAATGTTACCTTGTTCATGCAAGTAAGAAATAATTAATGGCATTAATTCAGCAACCCACGAGTGTGGGTTTTTGAGTACAGAGAGATTCTGGAACCGCTTTGACAATGAGCAACAGGTGTGGGATTTGCAATATAGACAGTTGCAAATCTGTGTTCATTTGTGCAGTCATTGTGCAAATCTGCTGTCGGGTCTTTGTGTGATAGAGATTAAGAGAGGTTTTTATTCCTATTGTTCATGGTTATTGTTGTTCTGTATAGCCTCGGACACTGCAGTCGGCATCAGGGCGGAGATGAGTAGGTTTATCACCAGTCCATAGAATGAATTAAAAAAAAAAAGCTACAGAATGAAATGAGCAGTCTGTTCATATTCAAATGATCTCAGTCTCCCCTGCAGGCTTTTCAATTACTGTGATGAATCTATTTATCACATCATCACTCAGGAATGCAGTTACTGAACACAGTATCATGAAGTTCAGTCTTTTAGTCACTAAGGGATCGTAGGCTTGTTCTTGCCTGTGTTTGTCATTGTGGTGATAGTGGTATTTGTAATGACTACATTTTTACAAGAGGAAACTTCTACTGCTCACTCCTTTTCCCCCAATGGGGCCTGAAGCTTTCATGCTTCAAATAGAACAAAAAAAAAAAAAAAAAAAAAGTGATTTATATAATTTTATAGTATGTGTAAATAAATGCAATATACTTTTAAATACAATATATTTTTAAAACATTAAAAATGTGAGGTCAGTACGATTTTTTAATTGTTTTTGAAAGAAGTCTCTCATGCGCACTGATTTTAGGGATGCACTGATGTATCAGCCATCGATATTTATCGGCCAATTTTTGCTCAGTTTACAACCATCGGTATATTGTCTTTAGCAAGAGAAAGGCCGATATAACAAACCGATGGTTTATTAATTAACTGCGTGAAGGCACTGAGCTGTATAATGTCTGTTACATTATACTAGCGCTGCTGTCTGTGCTTTAATGTTAATCAAATCACAAAAGATTGCACACTATTCTTGACTAAGCAACTTTTGTAACTTTCATAAGTGTAGTGGACCCCATCTGAATAATGACCAAAACTTTACTGATGTTTTATCAAGTTTATTGTGTCCGTTTTCATTCCAAAAAAAAAAAAAAGACCTAAACAAGTAGTGCACTTTAAAATCTCTCTCTCAGTTGCATTATCATCAACATACAGCGAATTACACAAAACGCTTATTACAACTAACAGTAAATAAATACATACAGATCTTATGCCTATGGGGGCTGCTTAATAAACTGACAAATTTTAAATCTGCAGAATATCTCTGATTAACTGCGTGCTCTCCTTCTCAGTCAATAGACTAGAACACCCGTCAAAATAAGAGTCCCACCTTAGTAAAGGAGATCTCATACATATTTAAGCTCACAAAAAATGTTAAAATGTATACAAAAACAAATTAGAAGATTAATCATAATAAAGTCTGTTACAATAAAGGATTAATATGTATTTAATTTATACAGTGAATAATATGCAGTGCTATTTTACATTTGTTTACTTTATTTCTGTAGACTACCTGAAAACTATTAAACCTACCTAAAAAGCACTGTTTATTTCATATATTTCTTTGTTCAGTTGTATTTATATAGGCCTGCTGAATGTTAAATGGATCCAGTCAATGTTCATTAGAAATTATTTGATGATGCAGCAATAAACCTGCTAGTATAATTTAATGCAGGTGTTTTTGAACTTTGCTGATTTAAAACATCATCAAAATACTAGCTTTAAAATGAAGAAATTTCAAAACACAAGAAGTGACAAATATCGGTATCGGCCAATAATTGTTTGTTAAAATCGGTATCAGTATCGGCCCCAAAAAATCCTATCGGTGCATCCCTAATTGATTTAATACACTATTAACTATTTTAATATATTTTAAAATGTAATGTATCCCTTTAATGGCAGAGCTGAATTTTGAACAGCCATTTTTTCAGTCTTCGGTGTCAATCTCTAGAAAGCTATCATATTGCTTCAGAAGACCTTAAATATAGTGTACAGGTAATATGGACCAGTTTTACAAATATTTAAAAGGGCTTTTGCATCCTTTATGAAGTCTCAGTCCCTGTTCATTTTAATTGCATGGAAAACAACAACCAGGTCAATTATTTGAAATTACTTCTTTTTGTATACCTTTTTATAGATGTCATGCTTGTTAATAAAGAGCAAATGATGACAGAATTTTCATTTTTGGATGAATTAATCCTTTAAGTGAGACAAATTAGAATCACTGAAGCGCAGCTGTAATCTAGCTGTATGGCACCTTTTGTATAATTGTATTTTAGTCCATCACTCATGTAGCCTGATGAGACAGTTTTTTTCTTTTTTTCAACACTCACCTTCACACACTGTTATGTCCTGTGCCCCTTAAACCATATAACCAGCCGTGACGGGACAATTTTCCAGCAAGAAGAAATGTATAGACAACTGGTCAAAGGTGTGGAATACTTATTTTTTTCTTCATGTTTTTGAAAGAAGTCTCTTATGCTTAGTCATTAAAAAAAAAACAAAAAAAAAAAGTTCTAAACATGTATTCTAAAAAGTATTCTAAACTATTATTACAATTTAAAATATCTGTTTTCTATTATAATTGAATTCAAAATGTAGTTTATTCCTGTGATGGCTGGATTTTCAACAGCCAATACTCCAGTCTTCATTGTGATGTGATCCTTCAGAAGTCATTCTAATTTGCTGATTTGGTGCTTCATTATTATCAGTTATTGATGCACAATTATTAGTTAAAAATTACTATTATTATTATTATTAACATTGATAATAATAAGAAATGTTTCTTGAGTACTAAATCAGCAAATTAGAATGATTTCTGAAGGATCGTGTGACACCAAATTCTAATGGTCACTGAAAATTCAACTTTGCCATCACAGGAATAAATTATATATATGGGCCCCATTTTAGCGATTTAAGCGCATGGTTTGAAGTGCATGGTGCGGGTGCACTTAGGTCTTGTCCGAATCCTCTTTTGCTAGTTTAACAATGGAAGAAAATGGTTGGCGTGCCAGGCACATGGTCCAAAAGGGTTTAGTTGTACTTAGTCTCTTAATGAGTCATGGGTATTTTTTGGATGTAATGTACAATACACCAATCTCCCATTCCTTTTAAAAGCCAGTTGAGCTTGCACCATGGCGGATTCGCCATTTACATGTAATAGAAAGACTGAATGCTTCTCCGGAGAGAAATCCTTTTGTTTTTAATATTTCAAAATGTTTGTGTGCTGCTGTGCGTCCCTGTGTATGTAACAAGTAGAGTGTATGGATGTTGTGCACCTGCTTAGGCGCATATTTCTAACGCACTCTTTAAAAAACAACAACAAAATAAAAAAATAAAACTGCTTACAAAGGAAGAAAAAGTTTTTATTGTCTGATTTGGTTGCTGCATTTTTGTGCTTCTGTAGCTTGTATGCTCTACACATTTGCATTATGGTCCTGGCACAGTCTACCGGTCATTCCTTGCCATGAGAGACACGTCCTAGTGTCTTACTGCTCTTAATCCTCATTAGGAGCTGAGCAGACACAGCTTGTCAGTTGTCGTACCACTGGGCTCTTAGAGAAAGCTGTTCTGAATTATTAATAAGGTTTCTCTGGCCTCTGCTGAGGAGACATGTATTCGAATGGTAATTGCATGTTTGTATCCCTGTGATTTCTAATTATATTCTCCCTCTTCTGATGGATAATAAATAATTTCTAATGACTGGGGTGAGCCGGACTGGTAATTACTCCAACTCCCAGCAGGCAAGTTAGTCGCTACTGAAAAGTAAACACATGAAAACACACACTCAACCGTATATAAAAAAGTGTTAATGGGTAGGGGAGATACATTTTGGTACTGCAGCAGCTGCCACAGTGGCCACACAGGTGAGCGGGACTCCCGCTGGGCTCCGCCAGCACCTGCAGGGCCCCGCGCGCTTGATCCCAGAGACTCGTTTGATTTTCTGGCCGGGTGAACGATCGTCACATCAGTCCTGTTGCTGCAGAGAATATGGTGTCATTAGGGGGCATTCGAACTCTTCAGTGACTCCATTAGCTCCTCTGCTCATGCACAAATGCTCTCCGCACTGCAGATGTGCACAAACCGAGCCAGAATGGCTACTCTGTTTCAGCCAAAATGACAGCCTAATGTCCCACTTATTGTGTTGGAGCTGAGCATGATTTCCCAGATCTGCCAGGTCCCCTTCATTTGTCTTTTTCTCATGCTTTGCCCCATGGATGCGTAATTCCAGAGCATTATGGCTTGGACATGTGGTTTTCAGCTGGCGCTATGGCTCCCACTTGACCTTATCTCCAGCTAACAGACAAAAAGCACACCCACCTCTGAACGACACTCAGAAACAAATCCATGATCGTCCCAGGTACTGGAGAGATGGTGGTTTTTTAAAGGTTTTGTTTAATATCCACACAGAGGTTAGCCAACAGATATGAACTTACTGTGATGCCAATTTTTTTGTCAATCTGTAGCCATCTGGTCCTACTTTGATACTTTTAGAATATTTGTTTCATATCTACAGTATACTGTCCTTTGGCCCAAGGAATTCAGTAATACCTGGTGAAAGATCAATCATCATTCCCATTCATTTAATTTTACACTGGTGGGAAAAATAAAAGTCCATTTCACACTTTTAAGAGGCATCCAAAATTAATTAGGGAACTGTTAAATTGTCTACTGTAATATAATGAAATATTTAATGAATAATTATTGATATGCTTTATTTATATAAATAATTTTGACTTTTTGATATTTCTGAAAGGCTGGAAAATGCTTTTTGCTGCCAGATGGTGTAATTACGGCATCCACCAGCAGGAGCTAACAGGAGCAAAACCTTGGACTTTTGTTTTGGCCTTTTTAAGTGGGCACCAGACTGAAGGGTCAAGATGCTACGGTAACTGTAGCCAGGGCACAAAAATCTGGCACCATGGATGTGGCCATGTCCTCTTGTTTCCCACATGTATCCCTTACCCCTGAGTGATTTTTCCAGTATACAGACATGCAGTCCTGATCCCGAGAGAGATAGCCTTCAGCTCTGCTGAGATTTATACCTCCTTAAAGCCAGCTTTATAGGTAACAGAAGAACACTAAACCGAGCCTAGAAGCCTGTTAATAATCTGTCCATGGGCCCGTCTATAGCCTTTTTGCTTTTTACACCAACAACCTGATAGTTTTTGTCATCTCTCTGTATAAATCCACTATTGTGGGCTCTTTTTGAAGCATTTAAACAGGTCGCTAAGCAATACAGTCACAGTGACTCCCCCTAACACCTCTCAAAAGCTTGTATCTTTGTTTTCTGCTACCTACATTGGTAGAGTTCTAAGGAAGCAGGTTTCATGACTGAGCATTACTGGAGTTACTGGAGCATTTCAAATTTTGAGCACCAGTGCTGAAAAAAATAAAAATATAGAGCCGAGACAAATAAATATAGATGCTGAATGTTCGTATCTTTTCTGAGAATGTATCATTTTCTTTCAGAGAACTATTTTGTACTTGTGTTTTGAACCAAATAATCCATCCAACATTAAATCTGTTTTTGTTTCTATGTAAGAAAGTATTTTGTAACTTTATATGAAAATATCCAGACAAGTGGCCAACTGTCTTTACATTAATGTACGAATCCCCCTAAGGAACCTCTAAATTAAAGGGTTAGTTCACCCAAAAATGAAAATTTTGTCATTTATTACTCACCCTCATGCCGTTCCACACCCGTAAAACCTTTGTTAATCTTCGGAACACAAATTAAGATATTTTAGTTGAAATCCAATGGCTCCGTGAGGCCTCCATAGGGAGCAATGACACTTCCTCTCTCAAGATCCATAAAGGTACTAAAAATATATTTAAGTAGGTTCATGTGAGTACAGTGGTTCAATATTAATATTATAAAGAGACGAGAATATTTTTGGTGCGCCAAAAAAACAAAACAAAATAACGACTTATTTAGTGATGGGCGATTTCAAAACACTGCTTCAGGAAGATTCGGAGCACAAATGAATCAGTGTATCGAATCATGATTCAGATCGCGTGTCAAACTGCCAACGGCTGAAAACATGTGACTTTGGCGCTCCAAACAGCAGATTTGGCGTGGAACGGCATGAGGGTAAGTAATAAATGACAGAATTTTCATTTTTGGATGAACTAACCCTTTAAGCTTACAATTCATTTCCTCTGGAAAGCACATTGACGTGTGCTTCTGGTAAATAATGGATAAAGTCCTATAATGAGTTACCAGAATGCTATGTTAGATAAGCTTTCACATTGAGTTCATATTCTCTGCTTTTTGATCCCTGCCGTAGACTGTATTTCGCGATTTATTTATTTTTTAATCTAGTCTTTTCTACTCGGTTTCATATATGTTTGCGATCATCAGGCATTTCATCACACAGTTATTTTTTTCCTTAATTTTATTAACATTTAGGAGCACCTTCCCATATCCTTCAACGACATCAGGCCAGTTATAGCTCATCCATGTGCTCCTAAGTCTGAGCTTAACCCAGTATGGGCCGTGCTGTCTGAGGAAGGGCCTGACTTCCCTTTCTGTCACATTAATTACCCACCATGTTTGTAGTATGTTGACAGATTTGCCGCTACACCTCTCGGAATTCCCTGCGGTGCCCATCTGCCTCCGCGGCCAGTCCTATGCTCGGAACAGGCTCCCTTGACACCGGGAAGTTGTGGGGTCTGTTCCCTTAACTCTCGGCTCACGAAAAGACATCCAAACAGGCCAGTGCCAGAGAGAGGCCGGGCCGGGCTCCAGCATCGTTAAGAAGCCGCGAGTGCTCTCTGCTGGCCCATTAGAAGAAGCCATGATTAATGAAGCTGCTCCACCAACCTAACAAGAACAAAACATTTCACCATATGTTCATCATGCCAAATATGGATATGAGATCGACGCCTCATCGATTTCCAAACTCTGCCAAGAACAGGTCAATGAGATAGTCTATCAATAACGAAGCGCTCTTACCACCGCACAGACTCCGTTTCGACGAGTAAAGTTCTTGATGAATGTTTTGTTTGGCTAATTAGCATATTTTCCACCATCGAGAGATCCTTTATTCCTTTATTATCATGTGTAAGCTGCAGCGCTGCATATTTTATGAGGGAAACGATTTCATAATATATTCCATACTGCTGTTTGTCAAGCGAGAACTGTTTTGATAAGATGTGAGATGAAGAGGCTTTTTGCTGATTTGTGCGTCCACTGAGGGAGACTAGGTGATTACATTCCAGTGTTTGAAATGAGGAGACATATTAGCAAGCAGAGGAGAGGTGATGTGGGACATGAAAGTGCCGAAATGCTAGGAGACTCCAGAGTACCGACAAAGCTGATAGCTTATGGAAATAATAGCAGTCATGTAAGCAAATCGGTTAGAATAAGGAAATAAAACCACATTTCGGCAGCGTTGAGAGGATTTTAAAAGAGGCTATTTCCAAGAGGAATTCCCACATTGCAAGAGCTTTCAACACGTTGATGGGCAGACTATTTTTTGAAGACTAATTTGAAAGTTATCTGAATGTTTTTTTTTTTTTTTTTTTTTAAACAGAACTCATGGTTTTGTAATGACTGGTGTGGTCATTAATCATTTAAAAAAAAAAAAAAATGATTTATTTCATTTTACTGTTGTGCTGGCCAGTCAGTCAATCCAAAAAAAAAAAAAAAAAAAAAAAAAAAATCAGTTGTAAGATCGATTTAATTTTAGTTTACAATGAAAACTTATATTATATAATAGTAATAATAATAAACCTGGAGTAATCTGTTAGATTTAATATGCACCATTTATTTATTTTAGAAAACTCCCATCCACAACCGGCAGACTAAAAAGAAGGGAAAAAAAGGAACATTCATTTATTTATTATAATTATTATCAGCCAGTCAATCAAACAAATCAGCCAGTCAGTCAACCAATCATTTCTAAGTCATGTTTAAATTTGTTTTACAACAGGAAACTGTACGTAAAGGCATAGTTCACCCCAAAATGAAAATTCTGTCATCATATACTCCCCCTTAATTTGTTCCCAACCTGTATAAATTTCTTTGTTCTGTTGTACACAAAGGGAGATATTTGGAATAATGTTTGTAATCATCAGATCTCACCCCCCATTGACTACCATAGTGTTTTTATTTCCTACTATGGTAGTCAATGGGGGCGTGATCTTTTTGATTACAAATATTCTTCCAAATATCTTCCTTTCTGTACAACAAAATTTATAAAGGTTTGGAACAACTTAAGGGGGGAGTAAATGATGACAGAATTTTCATTTTTAGTACTTTAATACTTAGAAATAATAATAATAATAATAATAATAATAATAATAATAACAATAATAACCTGGATCGATCTGTTAGATTTTTAATGTACTATTTATGATAAAGTTTTAGAGGATTCATGCCTGCAGCTGCCAGATCAAAAAGAAATTATGAAAATAAATAAATCCATATGAATTTAGCATCCACATTTTTTGAAGAGACACAATCGCTTTATATGATGAACAGATTTAATTTATTAGCTTCTATTTATGTTCGCTGATCTATGTTTATGTCAGTAAAAGCCTAAAGTTAATAATGTTAGTTGTTCATCATACACTACACACTTGCATTCTCTAAAGGATTTATTGAAGGTTTACTGAGTTCTTGTCCCCAGTCAGCTGTTGCCATTGTAGCAGCATTTCCAAGTATCTCTACTCATTAAGATATTCAACACAAGTCTGTTGTCTTATTTGAATAGTTTATTTGTGAGATACAAGATGTCACCAGATGTCCTTGCCCATGGTTTAATGTGAGAAGCACACTTCTTCATCTCAAGGGGAGGCAACACCTGAGGAAGGGAATTCTTTAGTATTGTCCTGCAGAGTGCACATCCTTCAATGCATGGAATCTCATCATTGTTCGCTTTTTGAAGCATGAAGGATAAAGCTGTGAGATGGCGAATGAGCACTGTGCAGTATAGCTAAAAAACAATGTCTGTTAGTTACATGTACTCTAAAAAAAGAACATGTGTTTAAATGTTTTTGCTCATTTTACTGGTAATGAGACTGAGAGGGAGAGCGGTCAGCTATTAAATATCAATCTGTGGTGAGTTTTATCATTACTCACACACTACACATGAAACGTTCCCCGATGCAACGTCTCGTTCCCTGTTCTCAGGGAACCATGGTTACATGTGTAAACTGAGACGTTTTATTTGCTTGTGCCATTAATTATCAGCACTTTTTTTTTTTTTATTCATTTATTTGGTTTTCCTTCTAGCAGTACTCTAGAAGGAACTACTTTAGACTTAATGTCTAAAATTATACATTTCTTATAAAGCATGGGAAGGTTTCGTAAGGTTTATGTATTTGTTTATTTGATTGTCTAATTCCTGAAAAAATAATAATATAATATAATATAATAGCCTGAAATCATCCTAAATTGACAACTACACTGACAGCAGTTACATGGATTTCTTTTCATTTTAATTCAACAAAAATTCAGAATGACAATGTGCATCATTTTTGCTACCGCAATTCAAATATAGACATTTTAAAAAGCATTCTCTATTAAAATTTTGAAATGTGCACAACCCTGCTTGGCAGTGACCTCATGTAGGGTCAGAGCAAGTGACCCCCTTTTGACACTTCATTTCTATTTCCATCTTTCACACTGATAAAATATATAACAGTGTCCACAGCATTACCTCACAGTGCCTGGGGGAGCCCCCTTTGAAATATTTACACAGCCCACAGGTGGCCTGGAATTACCGGCCTGCAAATTTGATGCAACGCTCCAGTCAGCTCTCTCTATCTGTTGTACTGCCTAATGAAAAGTGACAGCCAAGAAATAAGTTGCTCTTGCGTGGGTGCCCCTGCCACCTTCTCTCTCAGTTTTGCTCCACATCTGTGATTTTAACCTTTAACACTTTATAGTTTGTTGGTTCCATAAACTGCAGTGCATGTGTCTCTTATTACTTAAATATAGCAGCGACTTCTTTGATTACTTTACTGGGTCACATGTGTTTTTTACTAGAAGAATGGCTGTTCTAGTAGTTTTAGGTCGGTGGACGAAACAGTCACTTCTCCCATATAGCCAGTGCTCTGTTGTCTCTACATATTACATTTGTTATTTTGTCTTTAATGTTTGGGAAGTTAAAAATTTGGATTTTTGTGATGCATTGAAGATTGTTTTTGCAAATTCTTTTCATTTAACCAAGCCACCAAGGTAACATTATTTAGCTAGCTAACATAGTTTTTGTCAAAACTGTGAGAATGACTTAGTGTGGGCAGAAAATTATAAAATGCAATCAGTAATGTTTTGTACCATATGCCACAATTTTGCAGAACAGTATGTTGTTTTGAAGGTTGAAGTTACATTTATAGCTGTATAATTTGCAGCTATTTGTGCAAATTAAAAACCTAGTATTTTTATTATTAATTTTATTATTGTTGTTATTGTTTTTTTATTTACTTATTTTTTGAATATTTTTTTCTATTACATTTTCTTTCTTTCTTTCTTTCTTTCTTTCTTTCTTTCTTTCTTTCTTAAACTTAGTGTAAATGTAAGTATTTTTTAAAATTGTATTTTTGCGTAATGCATATTTCCATTTTTCAATTTTCTATGAATATTAGGTTGAAATCAAACCATATTTTGGACCCACATGCAATATCTCTGTGGACCCCTAGGGGTCGTAGGGCCCCCTGTTGAAGACCCCTGCTGTAAGGCACTGTTATGCAGTTTTATAGGTCACTGTAGGAGCCTCCGAACTCATAACTGTCCCGGTAAAGCATAGCCTTGCGGGGAGTGAGATGACGACACAGGAGGATGGGACGTACAGCAGAGGCCCGAAACTGTGCCGTGAGAGCTGACTCACTGTCTGTTTAGCATAGAGCCTTAATATGTTTTGACTGAATGGTGGTGAGTAACCCGGCTTCCTCTCCATTCGACTCCAGGCAGGAGAATCACAATTGCAAGCATGCCTGTCGGAGACTTATTCATACGTACACACATATACGACCATACATGAGTGGATGGCTGTACCCAAGGCCTAGCCCTTTGTGTTTGTCTTGAACATCAGTAGGCAGGCCTGGCTTCCTCATTGTTTTCGTACATCGCCCATCAAATCAGGCCCCAGGTCTCGACTCCATTGTCTGATCATGCCTGATAATAACTCAATTTATCTGCTTTCTCAGCTGGTCTCAACCCTGCCGCTAGCTACCCGAAGCTGAGAATGGTCTCGTCTCCATAGAGCAGGGCTCTTCAAGTAGTTTGATTCGAGGGCCAGATTATCAAATTATTGGTAAAAAATGATTTTATTAATTATTAGGCTTAAATGAAAATATTCTCACAGTGAGACTTGGTAACCACAGGTAAAACCATACATGGCTACTCACTACCACTATCAAATGATAGTATATTATTATATGTTATATAAGCCTATAAAAAATGCCTAAACACAGGTACAAACTACACCTTAACAAAGACATGAATTATATATTCCCCTACCCAACTTAGAAATATTGCAATATAAATGGCTATAACATAATTTTCAATATAAATATTCCATATTTCCACAAACCATGGTAATTTACTACAGTGCATTCATGGTAAATGTTTGTAAGGGTGGTGATTTTGGGATTTTAAAGTCTTCTATCTTCATTCATGGCATGTTTCTCCTGTTTTCCTTTGTTTGGAAATGTTGGCTGTTTTATCCGATTTAAAACAAGTGATTTGTAGTTTGTAAACGAGAGGTGTGTGTCGAATTGAAACACTTCTCACTAGATGTCGCAACGCTGTTTAATAATGGTGACCGGGAATAAACGCGTAGCTCCTTTAAGCTTTTGTTCCTTTATCCACTGGGCCAGGCTGCAGTTCAAAGTAAACTGATGAAACACATGAAAACATCGCTATTTGTTGTTACTGACTGAGAAACAACTTCAGATGATTCAGTGACAGAGCAGTCCGAACAAATCCATATCGTTTCAGATCGTTATGCAAGTGCGTTTGGCTAATTCATGGAAAAGAAAATCGACAGAAATACGGGACACGCATAATAACTGCTGAAATATTCGCAAACATTTCTCAGGTCAGTCGGAGGAGCGTGCATGGTAGGGCTGGGCGATATATCGCATGCGATTGTCACGCGCATTTCGTCAGTAAAGCCGGTTCCCTGATTGCCGCTAAATCGCCATCACCTGCTTTCAGATGGAGCGGCATTTAATAGACAGAGCCGTAGATCACTGATAAGCCACGCAATATCGCGTTCATTATCGAAGGCGATTCATCTGCGATATGAACGCGATATTGCGTGGCTTATCAGTGATCTACGGCTCTGTCTATTAAATGCCGCTCCATCTGAAAGCAGGTGATGGCGATTTAGCGGCAATCAGGGAACCGGCTTTACTGACGAAATGCGCGTGACAATCGCATGCGATATATCGCCCAGCCCTAGTGCATGGTATGAACAGTGCGTATATAGCCGTACAGCTGCAGGTGCCACTGCGGTCACGTATCTAACCAAATTTAGCCGCACCGCCAGGAAAAGAGGAGAAGGGAGATTGAGGTGCTGCGGGGCGGATGAAGATGATTGGCGGGCTGGATTTGGCCCGCGGGCTGCCAGTTGACGAGTTCTGCCATAGAGTTTAGTCTGTGGATTGCTTAAAAAAGTGTTTTAGAAGAACTTATGGCCTGGCATTCGTGATGTCACTCTAAGAACACAAAATGCAACTGTGACTTTGTGTTTATACTATGTTATTTATTTATTTGTTTGTTTATCCATCCATCCATCCATAACAGGGTTGTGAATATAATATAATATAATATAATATAATATAATATAATATAATATAATATAACATAATATAATATTTCCACCTCCACCTGCCTAGATCTGCTACAGGATTCATGTATGTCTATTTATGCAACAGCAGCAAATCTTACATGCTCACAGCAGCCTGTCTGTGTATCTGTTAGCAGTAGCAAGTCCATACTTGTTCTGTAGCAGCAGCGTAGCAGATTCTAAAACCAAATACATTAACATTGTCATATTCAATAACATGCTGAAACTATTGAGAGAGTTGTCATGATTGAAATATAATTCAGGTGATGAGGCATTACTGTGGTATTTAGCATCAAGACATTAGAAGCAGATCCTTCAAGCCCTATAGCCACTGTGGATCAAACTTGTTGGTCCAGCACATTAGGGCTGTGTATCACCAACAATGTCACGATACGATACGCATCACGATACTAAAGCCACGATACGATATGTATCACGATATGGTTCAATTTAGAATTTAAATTTATTTTGAGCAGAGTTTAGTAACAGTAATATGTGTTTATTGAATAACCAGTGTTATAACAGTCGTGATAACTGAAAAACTATTTTGTTTTTGTCATTAAAAAAACCAATGATTTAAATTAAATATAAAAAAATTGTCACAAAAAAGCTTCTTTTAAAAGCTTGCTTTTAAAGTCACTCCCTCAGTAACTGAATTGACAATTATAGTGACACTGAAGCATATCAACAAAGCTCAATGACTAATTTCACTTGCAACAGTAAGTTGACTGTAAGAAAACTAAGTTGGTTAATTATATCGGCTATAATATTATAATAATGTCTATACTGCCTGTTTTTTTTCCATCTGTAAAAATGATTTTTTTGGATATCAACTCAAAATATGTTCTAGAACAACATATTTTTTATTAACGTGGTCTACAAAATATGGGCTACATGAGTTTACAATACACACTTAACAATAAGGTTCATTTATTAAACATCAGATAATGTATAAACCTTGAACTAACCATGAGCAATACATACTGTATTAGTTCATCTTTGTTAATGTTAGTTATTAAAAAATACAGTTGTTGATTGTTTGTTCATGCTGGTTTACAGTGCATTAACTAATGTTAACAAGATTTAAATGATGCGATGTGACCGCAAAGGGCACTTTCACTTTCACGATCAAAGTGCATGCCACTGATAAGCATTGTAAATGCAGTATTACAGTATAGCTACACATACCAATTAAATGCGCAGGTCTCCTCTCGTGCGTCCTCCCCACTGGACGAGGCCAATATCACTTTCGTTTCGCTTTCAGATATCTCTATTATATATGTCATCACTGCTTTTACCTTTCTAGATGTAATTACCGAAATCAAAACAGTCCATAAACTATATCCTCACGAAAACTTAAGTCAAGCCAGCTCGCGCGTCAACCTGAGAGATCGGCCTCCAAATTTCTCGGTTTCTAAATGGACGGTTTGGCTTGATTGACAAACGCTAACGTTCGGGCATGATTTATATACCATCGACCTGTCCTAAAACGTTAGCACGCTTTGATCGATGATTTGGAGATCGCGTGTTTCTCCGTTCGAGAGCGCATTTCCTGTTCACATTCGCGATAAAACAGCTGATTATTTACGAATAAAAGCTCACAGAAACGTGAATGTCTGCTTGCATTGCTTGCTAGCGTCAATTGACATCACGTGATTGGCTAGATTTAAAAGCAAGACAGACTCGATACGGCAGCTGCTGTATGCCAGAAGGGAGCGCGAGATTCGGTGAACTGCGAACAGGTGCGCATGCTAGAAGGGAGCGCGAGTGCATGGAAAATTAACGCGAAGGGGCTTGAATCACCATTGCAGACCACCATCAGAAGCTGAAAGCACGCCTGGCCTCGGCGATTTATTTGACTGAATTTGGTGAGTGATGGCAGGGCTCGACAATAAGGACTGCCCGATGGCCAGTGTGAACTACGCTCGGGACAGTAGACGCACCGGTCACTTGTAGGTGTGCGTTATATATTGTCTATAATATCGTAATTGTTGATTTAACAATCTGAAATGATCGAGTATGTCCCTCACTTTACAAAAACATAGTCTACATAGTCTACTAGACAAAGAGCGCCGTTTTTCTCCAGATATTAACATGATTACAAATGTGATATTGATTTTATTCAGCGTACAGTTTAATGAACAAGAGCTTAATATCAAGTGACTTACATTTTAGACACCAAATCGTCTGTTTCGCTGTATTTCGAAAATAGTTCCAAAGTCCACAGAATTGTTCTGCGTCTCTGAGCAACACTTCCTGAATGAATCAGCCGCTTGAATGAATCAGTTGAATCTCAATGATTCGCTCATTAACAGTGATTCGCTGCCACCTACTGGCGGGTTTAATTTCACATTTAAAGTGTCTTCATTTTTTTTAAATTTCAAATAACAGTATTTAACGTTTTATATTTTGAACATTAAAAACATTTTTTATGCATCTGTAACTGCTCTTGATTAACTTTAATAAAGTTATCTATTCTATAGTTATACATTAGATTACAATTTCTGTACCTGAAAATCTTCTGTTTAAACCTACATGAAAAACTTGAAAATCACCATTTATTTAATTTATATTGTTTGTTCTGTTGTATTTATTTGTGCTATTACTCGTAATTTGATTATTTGTTATTTTACTACTTACTGTTTATTTGTCTAACAATATTTAATATATTTAATCTAGTAGGTTTTGGTGTCATAATCTTATTTATTGAGGTTAAATGTTTCAAAAATAATGAAAACAATAACTATGCTTATTTTATAGGCCCATTTTCTTGTCTTTTACTTTTATTAATTTTTTTGTTGTGGGGCCCGGAAAATTTCGGCGGGGCAAGTAAAAATTTGAACCACTGGCCCAACTGGGCCAGCAGAAAAAATCCTTAGCGTTGAGCCCTGGATGGTTTCAGTAATTTTAATATTTTCTGGTATATCTAAGTTAAGTTACCCAGGAGTTCTGTTGACATAGACTTAGCTAATGTTAGCTACAGCAGGACACAGCAGGAGAGAACGCAACGTTAGCCAGCTAGCTAAAGCTCCAGTGGAAAATTATTAGCTAACGCTACCGTTTTTGAGGAGGTAGATTTTGAGGTGAAGGGACTGACAAGGCAGAAGGTAAAGTGGTCCACCGTTCTATCAATAAGTAGACCTGCCAACCTGTATGCAATTTGCGTAGCGGATCAAATTTGGACTTCAAAGTACGCTGGTACGATTTGTCAGTCTAAACTACGCAAAAACCTGGTGATGCCTCTGTGCACACGCAGTCCTCAAAGCAAGCAACAGCAAAAGAAGAAGAGTTTGACCAATCGTAGCACCATGTTCTTCCCCTAAATACTGTAAATGTTAGACCCAGTGACAGGCTGGCATGAAATGGCTTGCATAATACTTAGTAAGGAGGCCATAATAATTTTTGACTCATGGCTGAAGTTAAGTTTCTCCAGCTCTCCCCAGGTTGGCAAAAAACGCATCTCAAAATGCATCAGATTGATGCTTTAAAATATGGAATATTTAAATTTTTCTTTCGGGGGAGCATGCCCCCGGACCCCCCTAGAGGGGTAATATCCTTCTCACCTTTTTCACCCCTGACCCATTTTCATGCCTGATATATATATATATATATATATATATATATATATATATATATATATATATATATATATATATATATATATAGTGTGTGTGTGTGTGTGTGGTCTTTCTTTTTGTATGTAGAGTAATTATATAGTAAAAAATAACACTTCTTCATCCCTATCTTTATTCTTTTTAACATTTAACCAACTGCTGGGTTAAAACAACCTAATCGCTGGGTTTGTCCATTTTCAACCGAACTTGGGTTGTTTTTAACCCATTTTTTAGAGTGTATACACTTTATAAATATTCTCAATTAAATTTGGAATGGTGCACAAGTGACCTCAGTGTAGGGTCAGAGCAAGTGACCCAGAGCAGTAATCTGTCTGTATTTAATCTATTTAAATCAATGATTAGATAATAACAGTCATTTGTATTCTATATAGTCTTGTGGAAAATGTAAAACCCAGATACTCAAATGGAAGGACATGAGAGGTGTAGAATCCAGGTTTTACAGTCTTGCGTTACTCGGCTCTAGCTGTTCTCTGGGGCCGTTGGAGTGATGAATGGGGCACTTAGTGTGTGAGCACATGTGACTTAGATATCTGTGCTGCTGAAGGGTATTCACAATCTCAATTCTGTCCGCTGGAGGTTAGGAACATTACCAGAAACCAGCTGCTGCTCTGTGGGTTTGGGAAACAACATGTGTCTCTTCTACCTTAGCAGGGTCATATTTAACTGGATTTGGCTATTTTTGAATATGTAGAAGTGGCCTCAAAAATATTTGGAAACTTATTTGCAACTGCATAGATAAATTACCTTCACAGCATCTTTAATGGTCCATGGTTTTTAATTCATATAACTGAACGAATCAATATTATGAAGATGCAATACTTATTTTGAGATGTGGACTTTGTGCACAAAGTATCCCCAACGATAATGAAGGAGACATGACAGTTTGAAGCTGGCTAGGTAGTTTGTTCAGTCACCGCTACAAAGAGAGCGAGAGAGAGATAGAGAGAGAGAGAGAGAGAGAGAGAGAGAGACGGAGAGAGAGAGAGAGAGAGAGAGAGAGAGAGTGGATTGGTCACTATATAGTTTTTTTTTTTTTTTTGCAGGCAGGAGGATTACAGGTGTGGCTAACAGTGCAGAATTGATCGAGGAAGCAGTCAGATGGAAGACTGTTTCATTCAGTCTATCACAGAGCACAGATACAAAATTGAAAATGAGAACATGAGTTGAGTCGAGTGCCAGAACCACCTTTTAAATTTGAAAGGCATAGTTCAACCAGCAATGGCATTATTTAAAAAAAACAAACAAACAAACAAATAAGCATAAAAGTAGTATGAGTACAAGTAAGGTCATAATTATTGGTACTCTTGGTAAACATGATCAAAGAAAGCTGTGAAACTAAATCTGCATTGTTTATCCTTTAGATTTTTTATTAAAAGTTTTAATTTAAGTCACAATTATTGGCACCCCTAGTAATTCTTATGAGTAAAATATCTCTAAAGTATATAGCTTTAAGAAGAGCTTTATTACAGCAAACCCATCAGATGGCTCTGGTGCAAACAGGGATAAAAAGTACCCCATGCCCCCAGTTAAAAATACTGCTGGATCTTTGAAAAAGGGGACCTATTTTTCTGAGGGAAAATAGCCTGTCCTGGACAGCTTCCCCTCTAATGAGCTTTTAATAAAAAAAATTTAAAAAAAACACTATAGCCAAACAACAATTTCATTGAAAAGAATAAGCAACATGTAGGTGAGTAAATAATGACAGAATTTTTTTTTTTTTTTGGATGAGCTATTTCTAAGTATTTTTCCCCCTCTATTTCATTACATCAAAATCGTCACATCTGATCTTTTTATTAACTTTGCGCACAACTAGCTCTCAGGAGCCTGATCAATCACGGACTGTCTTTTTGTTTTAACATCTATAGGCTGATCCTTATGGGCAGTGGTGCCTGCAGTCATTTCACTAACCACTGTCTGTCACAGAAATCATTGTTGTGCAATGTCGAGAGTGGTCCAGATGAGCTCTTCTTAGCTAGTATCTTTGTGAAGCTAAACTCAACTGTCATCCGTCAGCCTCGTGATGGGATCCCACTATAGTCAGGCCTGACCTAAACATACTACTTGTTTCCAAGTTGCTGAATGTTGATATGAACGGAAGACAGGCTAATGCTATGGGCGATGAAGACATACTGTATCAGTCTTTTATGTATAAGAAAATGCCCTTAAAGCTCCCATTGTGTCTTCTAACAATGCAGCCCAAAGACAGACTTGAGAAAACATGTGTGCAGATGACCTTTAAGAACACCATGTGTGCCGCTGTTCTTGAGAACCTCTGTCTTTGGCAGCAATTTTTTAAAACCTTCTTTTATTCCTGATGATAACAGTTAAAATGCAACATCCACCCCACGTGTTAGACTTTGGCAGTATGTCCTTATGAAACCTGTGATTATTAAAACTCAATTTAGGTGCTTTTGTCCAGATCGTTCGACCTCCTGGAACTGTCTGCTGAAGTTGTTTTTCTATGTGCTGTGTGCGCAGCAAGGTCACAGGCCCCTTCAAAGTTCTGCACAGCATTCAGAGATTTGGGCATTCATTTATCACCTTACTGAAATAGTGACATTGTGTTTTTTTTCACCAAGTGGTCAGTTGTTTGTGGCCTAGTCCCAAGTGGTTTGACCCAGACAGAATCAGACTACTACAAATTTATTTTATTTTAGATTTTAGCTTATGTTATGGTTTTTAAAGAGGCTATATGTAAGATTTTCATTTAAAGCATAACAATACCCCAATATGTTTGCAGATATTTAGGAAACATGCTAAGTCCACCTACTTGTTTCTCAGAAAAACAATGCTACAGCCAGATATTCTACTTGAAATGTGCGTTCTGTGTCGGAATGTCTGTCTTTGTTTTGGTCTGTGCGAAACCACGTGCTGCCAATTTATCCAATAGTATTTCGACATCGACATCACAGGTTGCCAGTTGGCAGAAAACACAGCATATTGTAGCCATGGAAACCAGCATACAAACTGGGTCAGAGAATCGCAGATTCTACCTGACCTAAAAAGCCTCTGCATCCATCTAAAAATCTCTATGAACGACAGCATATTAAAACAGATAAATCAACTCATCAGCTTACAGTGTCTAAGTCTCCTCAGCTTCCATTGTCAATTGCGCTCCCTCTTGTTGCGCGTCCTCAAGCTGGCAACCCGCATCTTTGAAGGAAGGGGCAGCGCAAACAATATTTTGAATTTGGACTGCAGTACCTATTTCGACCACTGGGTGTCATTCCTACATAGAGCCCCTAAAATATGTAGTAGTGCAGTTTTTGTTTAATCATTAATATACATACAGCACGGACTATTTACCCTAACTTCTTTTTTTTTTTTTTTTTTTTTTTTTTTTTACTGTGTTTTATTTTTTATAATGAACAAGCTGCGATGTCACGTTTCTAGTACTGTGCCGGCGCGATCAAACAGCTGTCTTTGCAGGGGACTTGTCTCATTTCACACTGCTCAGACATTCCACGACCCAGCAAATGCCGATTAAACATATTGAGTCGGGTGAAAACAGACCCTGACCAATGGCAATAGACACCGACAGGGGTATCACACCGATCCAGCAAACTCCAACAGACGTGTTTGTCGGTGTGGTGTGAATTGGCTTTTATATTAGTGTATCATATTATGTTTCATAAAACGCAACCGTGATATTCAAAGCATGAAATATCGATATTGTGTTAATTTAGGGTGTGACGATATACCGGTATTGACGATAACCACAATATTTAAAATGAATAGGACGCTTATATCATGACATGTAAATACTCCAGCGCCAGTACCTGGTTGAGCTCTCAGGTGGCAGTATTGCACCTTAACGCTGACATCTGTCAAACAAGAAGATGCAGCGCGCGCAGCTATTCCGAGCGGGAGAGTGAGAGGCTTTGTCCACAGTCCACACCTGAAAAAAGTAAATAAGCTCGACAGTATGGGAATTTTTCGGCTCCTTAGACAGCCCAATCCGCAGGATTTGCCTAGCTACAGTCAGTGCGAAGGGTGGCAACACCACCAACCTTACCCACCTCTGTGTCCATCACCCTGCATATTACGCCATTTTACAGAGAGTAAGTTGCGATTATTTTACTAGTCATGGAATGGGGAAATGTTATATTTACCTGTTAACAGCAATTTTCTGTGTTCATATATTTAAATAAAGGGTGATTCTTTTAATAAGCCCTACCGTGTTTTCTTTACTCGTCTTATTCAGCGTGATGTAGTTATGCATGCAGTTATGCCCTCAAAATTCAAGATACATGGGCATTTTTTTGCCCCGATGATTTTTTGTCATTATATCATATTATAAGATGTAGTTGTTTTACGATATCACATGAGCAAAAGTGCCGTTTTCCCCAAATCAGCACAAATGCAATGTTCCTTCAACTTATTGTTAAATGAACAATGTGAGTTACATTTTAGACACAGTATTGTTAATATTATTTTTTTCCCTTTATTTCGCCAACACAATTTTCAAAATGATGAACAGCTGAACAGTGACTTGCTGCCACCTACTGGCAGTTTAGTTTAGTTTCATATTTAAAGGTACATTTTAATTAAAAAGTTAAAATTAGAAAAATTTATTTAAATATTTAAATATTTAAATAAATTTGTAGACAAATTGTAAATGCTGTGTAAATATATTAATGCCACTTCTCATTCTGTGTCACCTCTGTATTGCAAAGATGGATTTTGTTGATAATGATTTAATTAGACTGGTAACAGCCATAATGTATAGGCTACTATGCTAGTATTCATTTTTATTTCTTCAGGTCTTAAAATGCCTTAAATTTGACTTCAAAAAGAGAGAGAAAAACTCTCTCTCTGAAAGAGAAAAACTAAACTAAACTAAAAATTAAAACTAAACTAAACTAAAAATTATTTAGACTGATAAATCCCCCCCCCCCCAAGGATTCTATAAATATCGCGATATATCGATATTGTGATATTTTTTGGCCACAATAACCGTGGTGTGAAAAATCTAATATTGTGGCAGCCCTACTTCAAACAATGGCTCCATATGCATCCACAGAGGCCCCAGATATTCACTGACCCTAGTCCCATCTCTGACCCATCATCCAGAGTGGCATCAGTGGCAGGGTTGCCAGCCCAAAGCAGACTCAAACTCTGCCTAAAAAGGAATGAAAATTAACTGTGGCCATTATATGTAGGTAGCAAGGAGATTTAGGTAGCGAGTTATTCATTTGAATGATCTCATACAGATAAACCTTTTGGTGGCCACGGTACATTATAAAAGTAGCTCAAAAAACCTTCAGACTGTGGCTGAGTAATATTTTTTCAACTGCTTCATAAGAATAGCCCAGTTGTGTGGGAAAACTGCAACCCTAGCAACACTGATCAATGGTATCATCACATGGCACCTGGCATCCACATGGCATATTACATTGTTCCAAAAGAGCCATATATAGGCAAATGCTACTGTTTATTGCATTTTTTCAATTAAGTTTCATTAATAAGGATGTTTATTGTGATTGTCTCCCGGTGCGGTTTGTTGCAGCCATGATTCAGCTCATAAAAGCATTTATAATATAATTTGCATTTGCAATAATATCAAATTTAATTTACGTCCCTTAGCTGCATAATGCTTTTTATTAGAGCTTTTTTTGTATGTGTGTGAATAAATCTGTCATGCAATCTAGTTTTAAAGTTATTTCCCATATGTTTTATATGACTAAATTTACTTTTTATCTGTTTAAGGGATAGAATGCTCTTAGTGTCGGCTCACTTATCAGTTTATTTATATGGTTTTTATTTGGTTTTAGGGTGCTTTCACACTTAGTTCAGTTGCCTGGTCCGATCCAGAGTTCGATTGCTCCCCCCTCCCCTGAATATTATCTGAGTTGGAACCGCAATGCGCTTTCATCATCAAAGCTGCAGCTATTTACTCCTGTTGCTTGGTAACAACGCAAAAGAAGGCGACAAAGTGCATAGCGTAGCTCACCTCATATGTATATTTTGTTTTTTGAACCTTTGGTTTTGTTTTCAAAGCATCAGCACATAACAGCACTTGCGTCTGTCTGCCGCGTACAGTATGTACTGCAAATGTTCCGAAGAACACGGGAGTCCATTTCTGCTGAAGGCAAGCAGAAATTAGATATGCATTCTCTGCCTGTGTCAGTCACACTTGTCAGGAAAGTGAGAGAGAACACACACAAACACAGTTTTATCGAATTATACATCATCAATAGCGGTTCAGTAGTCAACCATACCAGAGTTCACATGAACCGTACACCATACTACCTTTTTTATGTGGAGTTTTGAAAACAGCATTCATATCATCCAAATGAACCGAACTCTGGCATCAGTCGAACCCGGGTATGCATCAAAAGTGCTAGTGTGAAAGCGCCCTTACAAACCTGTTCTTGATTCAGTAAGTCGGTGAGTTCTTGACTCGTGAACAATTCATGAACTTCTTGTTCAGTTTTGTGAACCGGTTCAGTCGAATCATTACGATTTGTTCATGAATTGGACATTGCTAGTAAAATGAAAGTATCAGCTACATCAAGGACAATTTGGACTCCTTCTCTCTCTCCTTCACTGTCGTTTCAGTCTGTCACTCAGACCCTGTGCCTGCAATAAGCACCAAATGGAATAACAATAGGGGCTATTCCCCAGGCGCTCTCTCTCCTCTGCGTTTTCTCTCATGTATTCAAACGAGCTGTTTTCCTGAGGCTCCCATGGCTCTTTGTGCCCTTTCAAACAAACCCGTTTTTAAAGTCTCTGTCTCTTTGTCTCTTTCACTGTGATTGGAGGTTACATTGCATTTTTTTTCTTTTTTTTTTTCTGTTTCATTCTCCACCCCTTTCAGATACCACACATTGATTAAAATCAGTTTGCCATTTGGAGTGAAAGTTAATTAAATGTATTATGAATGCAGAAATCTAGCTTCTACCTTCTGTGCTGACTGCTGACTCTGTGTAAGATTTCTTTTATAAATAAACTATAGATTATATTATATAATTAATTTATATATTAATAACATTAAATTATAAATGATATATAACCGTGTATCCCATCACACTATTTTTAACTTCTCACTGCTCAGTGTTACTTGTGTTGACTTTTCAGCAAACTAGTTTCTTCTATTGCTTCTTATCTTGAAAGGACGAAGCAACGATTTATGAACCACAGTGGAACTGATTTACAAACTCTTTTTGTCTCTGAATCACTGATGCAGTGGTGATCTTTGCACGGTCATTCCTCATTCTTTCAACGCTAAATGAATCTAAAACAGTTTTGGTGATGTGCTTATATTTGTTGTCATTTCTGGCTTTTATTTGCCAGCATGTTATGAATCTAACCAGTTCCTCTGTGTGTGTGTGTGTGTGTGTGTGTGTGTGTGTGTGTGTTTAGATACATTTATGTATTTCATGGTTTTAAGGATTGCAAAAAAAACCTTGAGCCTCTCATATCAGGTTAAGGTAGTTTTGAGAGAAAGAATCTTGGAATTTGTACCCTGCATTTAAATATTTACATTTAATAGTAATTGATTCTTCTCTTTAAGGGGTCCTGTACAAAATAAATAAATAAATAAATAAATAAATGAATAAATAAGATTTATATTGTGAAAACATATTGTAACTTCAAGAACTCAAAACTTTCATTGATTGAAATGGGCTACCCAATGCCGAGAAAAAAAAAAAAAAAAGCTGCTCAGGTTCATTTTTTCCAAGGTCCACAATTGTTTCAGATAAACCTGTTACAATGCAATACAGGCCATTATTAATGGGGCAGCACATATTACGTGACCTGATAGCACACCGGCACCTTATGTGTGATTATGGAAGACCACTGAATCTCATTTCACACATAAATAGTGAAGTGACCTCTTTAAGGGCAGACTCATGAATTAATACTGTTTGCTGCTTTTGGCCATTGTGAGATTTATATGAGATTTCCTTGGCAATTCAGAAAACTATTTCAACACATGCTTTGTCATTCTTCCTTTGCATCTGTCACCAAAATGTTTTTTGCTCCGGCTTTTCAGAACTCTTTTACCCTACAGACTGTGAGAAGTCAGAATTACAAGTTGGTGTATATAAACCATTGTGGTGGACAGAAGGCTCACCAACAACAGAAACACACTAGACAGACTTCTAATGTGGGCAGTCGCTTTACAGTGATGACAGAAACTTTTTAATAGCGTATCAAAGCGTGAAGTGTTGGTGGTACTGCAATGGAGCAGGTGGTGTTTGTATAACTCAATCATATGGAGCACCAGCTCTCTTAACCTTGCTGTATGTCCACGCACTCACAGACACTCATTGAATGTAGGACAACGGTTTGCTGGATTCCAGCCAAAATTAGAGACACCCTAGATAGACAGTAGCCATTAATAACCCCTGCAGACTAGTCACCAGGCTAGCCAACTTTGTTGTTCGTCACACTCTTTCTGTCCTTTTCGCTCTTTCTCTCACCCATGTTTTCTTCTTTTCCATCCTCTCACTCCAAAGCTCTTTAGTCACTGTGTAAAAGTAGGTTACGTTCAATGCACCACTCTCCTGTACGCTCCCTCATTATACCGTCCTTGACAAACAACCTGTCACATTCTGTGAGAGGAGTAAGTGGCAGTCCCACCCACTTCTAAAACATACACGCTCATGCATACAGTACGCTACATAACTGATTGCGTCTGGCCCATCATGATCCATTTTTACAGATGAGTTTGTGTACTCCTCAGCAATCAATCTGGACTAATTATGTTTGCGCTGACAAATTGATGGCACCCTTTCAGAAAGGCTTTTTACATTTCACTTCATACAGTGCTCAGCGTAAATGAGTACACCCCCTTTGAAAAGTAACATTTTAAACAATATCTCAATGAACACAAAAACAATTTCCAAAATGTTGACAAGACTAAGTTTTATATAACATCTGTTTAACCTATAACATGAAAGTAAGGTTAATAATATAACTTAGATTACACATTTTTCATTTTTACTCAAATTAGGGTGATGCAAAAATGAGTACACCCCACAACAAAAACTACTACATCTAGTACTTTGTATGGCCTCCATGATTTTTAATGACAGCACCAAGTCTTCTAGGCATGGAATGAACAAGTTGGCGACATTTTGCAACATCTATCATTTTCCATTCTTCAAGAATGAGCTCTTTTAGAGACTGGATGCTGGATGGACAGTGATGCTCAACTTGTCTCTTCAGAATTTCCCATAGGTGTTCGATTGGGTTCAGATCAAGAGACACTAAATCACTTTCACCCTGTTCTTCTTCAGAAACCCAACAGTGGCCTTAGATGTGTGTTTAGGATCATTGTCATGTTGGAAAAGTGCATGATGACCCAGGGCATGGAGTGATGGTAGCATCTTCTCTTTCAGTATAGAGCAGTACATCTGTGAATTCATGATGCCATCAATGAAATGCAGCTCCCCGACACCAGCAGCACTCATGCAGCCCCACATAAGGACACTGCCACCATGTTTCACTGTAGGCATCATGCATTTTTCTTTGTGTTCCTCACCTTTGCAACACCATACAGTTTTGAAGCCATCAGTTCCAAAAACATTTATCTTGGTCTCATCACTCCAGAGTATAGAGTCCCGGTAGTGTTCATCTTTGTCAGCATGGGCCCTGGCAAACTCTAGGCGGGCTTTTTTGTGCCTGGGCTTTAGGAGAGGCTTCTTTTGTGGACAGCACCCATGCATGCCATTCCTCTGCAGCATACGGCGTATTGTGTCACGGGAAATAATCACCCCAGTTTGGCTTTCTACTTCTGTAGATAACTACAGTGAACTTGCATGCCGATTTTCTTCAACCCTTCTCATCAGAAGACGCTCCTGTCGAGGTGTTATTTTCCGTGGACGTCTCTGTGAGATGGTTGCAGTTCCATCTTTTACTACTTTTGCTACAGTATTCTGACTTATAAGTAAAGCTTTGCTGATCTTCTTGTAGCCTTCACCTTTCTGGTGTAAAGTAATTATTTTCTTTCTCAGGTCTTGTGACATTTCTCTTCCATGTGGTGCCATTGCTGACAGCATGAATTGGGAAGGGGTTTTAACACCCTTTTATAGTCAACTGTCTGCTGGACACCTGTGTAATGAATAATTAGACTCAACTGTGGTTGAATTCTTGTTAAATTAGACATTTGTAGTCTAAAATTTAGCTTTTAGACTACAAATGTACCCGACTTTCAGTGGGGTGTACTCATTTTTGCATCACCCTAATTTGAGTAAAACTGAAAATTTTGTTCTCTAAGTTATATTATTAACCTTACTTTCATGTTATAAGTTGAACAGATGTTATGTAAAACTTAGTCTTGTCAACATTTTGAAAATTGTTTTTGTGTTCATTGAGATATTGTTTAAAATGTTACTTTTCAAAGGGGGTGTACTCATTTACGCTGAGCACTGTATGTCTTTTACATACAGTGCATATTGTATGTTGTTGTTGTTTTTTTGTTTTTTTTTGTTTTTTTAGGTGTGTGTGGTCTTACATATGGTCTTAGATAATCTTATTGAATGTAAACTTTAACTCCAGATAAACTGAGATTTTTATTTCTAGATATTTTTATTTATATTGTTCTCATATATATATATATATATATATATATATATATATATATATATATATATATATATATATATATATGTGTATATATAATGTATATATTTATTTATTTATTTATTTTACAATTTAAAATACCTGTTTTCTATTTTAATATGATGTAGTTAAGATGTAATTTATTTCTGTGATGGCAATGCTGAATTTTTATCACCATGACCCCAGCCTATAGTGACACATGATCTATCAGAAATCATTATAAAATACTAATTATGCTAATACACCCCACACATTAATGCCAAAGTTGAGGTCTTTGTGTCAGTAGTACAAATGCCATATATAAAAGATTTGTCTCTTGATAAAATAGCACCTGTCACAAACATGAACAGCCATTGTGAGTTTTTTCTTCATAATATTTAATATTTTAATATAAATACTAATAATAATAATAATAATAATAATAATAATAATAATAATAATAAAATCTATAATGTATAGCTATGTAAATAAACATTGTAATGTCTATAATATTTTTTTTTAAGAAAATACAGCAGATTATAAATAGTTTACTAGGTATATATTTATAATGACAATGTTTCAGTTAATATAGTGTTATCAAAAATTTGAGAGCTCATTCCAGTCTCAAATATTCTTTTTTTCTGATTGGTAATTCACATTGTTGTATATGTTTGTTAGTGTAAACAATCTTTTAGGGATGCACCGATATGATCTTTTGGGGCCGATACTGATTTTAACAAACAATTATTGGTCAATACTGATACCAATATTTGTCACTTCCTCTCTTTATGTGAAATGTTGTCATCAAAATAGATAGTATTTTGATCATGTTTTAACTAAGCAAAGTTCAAAAACACCTGCATTAAAATATACTAGCAGGTTTATTATTGCATCATCAAATAATTTTTAATGAACATCGATTGGATCCATTTAACATTCAGCAGGCCTACATAAAGACAACAGAACAAAGATACATATGAAATAAACAGTGCTTTTTAGGTAGGTTTAATAGTTTTGAGGTAAAGAAAAAAAGTAATCAAATGTAAAATAACACTGCATATTCTTCACTGTATAAATTATATACATATTAATCCTTCTTTATTGTAACAGACTTTATTGTGATTAATCTTCTAACTTTTAAATATATATGAGATCTGCACTCCTTTACTAAGACGGGTATTGGAGAGCATGCAGTTCTTCGGAGATATTTTGCAGATTTAAAGTTTGCCAGTTTATTAAGCAGCCCCCGAAAAGGCATGAGATATGTATGTATTTATATACAGCTACAGCTGATATGCCGATGGTTCTAAATTGAGCAAAAATCGGCCGATAAATCGGTGCATCCCTATAATCTTTCATTTATTTAGACCAGGGGTTCTCAACCACTTTCCTGCAGAGTTAAGCTCCAACCCTAATCAAACACACCTGAAAAAGATAATCAAAGTCTTAAGGATTACTTGAAAGAAAGCCACTTAAAGGCAAGCCTTTTTTTTTTTTTAATGGATGTTAATGGAGGAGAGGCTTCACTACGTTGAATAAACTGCTTTTTTGAGGAAATAACTTAATAGCCTATCATTTGATTTAAAGCCCATCGGCTAATCTTTAACATGTTTGCTATTAAACATTAGTTTTAGATTGAACTATTTTTTAGAGTTTACATTGAAAAAAATGCTGTTTTTTTTAATAGAAGTCACAGACAATTGTGTGACTGGTATGATTCAGTTTACGACACTTCTCATTCATTTGGTATCCGCAAACAGTGATTAACTAATTTACTCACCCTTAGGCCATCCAAGATGTAGGTAACATTTTTTTTCCTTCTTTGGAACAGTAATGAAGATATTTTTTTTGGCTGAATCCATGGCCCTCTGTTATTCATAAAATGGAAGTCAATGGGTGTTGTCAGATTCAAAATGGGTGGCTTCAGATAAAAAAAATAAAATAAATAAATAATCATATGCAGACAAAACAAAATTAATACTCATGGCTCCTGATGATACACCGAGGTCTTAATAAGTCAAATAATTGGTCTATGCAAGAAACTAAACATTATTTACAACATTTTTACCTCTAATGCACAGCCTTGGCAAACAGTCCTGAGCACATTCACGATAGTCTGGAGTGCGAGTTTCCTGTTGCATAATGACGTATGTGCCAGAACAACCTCACACGTGAGCTGACGCTGTGTTTGTTTACAACAGAGAGGGAAGATGCTTGTGAGGCTCTAGATTACAGTTAACAATGCTGTAAGTAACATTCAGTTTCTTGCATAGACCGATTGTTATTCTTCTTAAGACCTCAATATATCATCAGGATTAATGGTATTAATTTTGTTTTGTCTGCGTATGTTTTTTTTGAATCTCAAAGTGACGACACTCACTGACTTCCATTATATGAATCACAGAGGACCACGGTTTCAGCTAAAAATCTTCTTTACAGTTCTACTAAATAAAAAGCAAAGTCACCTAGGTCTTGGATTGCCTGAGAGTGAGTAAATTAACTGCAAATTTCCCTTTAAGGACAACATGACAATTCGGTCCTGTTTACTTGCGTGATAAAAATCTCCCTGGTCTTATTGTGCATAATTCATCAGTTCTGATGAGTGAATGCTATTGTAAAAAAACAAGACAAAAAAAAAAAAAACACAAATGCTGAAGGCCGTGTAAGCAGGGGAAATACTTTTAACCACAAATATGATCTTGATTTTCACAATCCAGATCAATTCCAGCTAAATATTGTTTCATTCAAATATATGCTGCATTACAAAAGTCAAATGTTTTTGTAAAGGCTGTTTCATGTTGTCTTTAACTAAATCGAATCATAACTGGAATATGTAGTCAGCGTACGAGTCACACAAGATCTAAGTAATCTGTACAAATTGTTTTGCAATGGCTTTTTGCCAGCCTTTCAGCATCTGAAAGATCTGCTTGTCGCTTTCCAATCAAACATTTCACATTAGTCTTTGTTTTAGTCCCTCAATCAGACAAAAGTGGGCGGACCGCAATAGAGCCGGGAACTTGACGCCAACAGATTTCAAACAAACCAATAAATGTCCACATATTTATCATTGAGTCAGTGAGTTGGCCAAGACTGCTGCTACAGCTTTTACTTAATAGTTGATCTCCATGGCAACAGGCTATTATGGGAAAGTGCTCTCTCTCTCTCTCTCTCTCTCTCTCTCTAAGTTGTGCTGTTGTTAGCTGACAATACTGCTTCTGGATTAGCACATGCGAAAGATGCAAACATCATTTCCTGCCTGTGGACATGCTAAATAACACAGGCAGTGCATGCCGAGATATAAATGATGGAAGATCTGTGAACTTATTATTAACTGCTTGGTGAAGTGGCTTTCTGAATATTAGTCTCAAAAGTAAAGGGCACTAGCCACCTCTGGTTCCTCTAAATGCCACCTCCACCTCATCTGCACTGGCAAAGTCCACAAAATGCAAACTGCTGCCGAAGCCGTATTCATATATAGCCGTAAAACATAATATCGCCACTATCAATATGGTAATTTGCCCATTCCAGCCCTAGAGATAATAAAGCCTGTATTTGGTAGCAACTTTTCAATAATAAAAAGGGAGGCTGTTCTTGAGTCTGCATCCTGTGTTTAAAAGCCCCATTAAATCACAATGTGGTTGTAACCGAGGCCCTCGATCTCTCCTTGAAGGTCACCTTATAACAGCCTCTGGATACAGGCTCCAGCAGAATGTTTTCAGTGGTTCACTAATGGAAACTATGACAAACATCTCACAATGCTGGTTATCTCCTATCTGCTACACAAAACCTCTACCATCCCTTTTTATTTATTTTTTTATTTACAGTTATGAGACTAATCTAAAGATAGTGTTTGATTATTTTATACAGTACATCAATAGTTCATGACTGACTATGGGGTCTTAAAGGGTTAGTTCACCCAAAATTGAAATTTCTGTCATTATTTGCTCACCATCATGTTGTTCCACACCCGGAAAACCTTTGTTCATCTTCAGAACACAAATTAAGACATTTTTGATGAAATCCAAGGTTTTGTTTTTAACCCCGTATAGAAAGCAACACAATTATGGTCATTCAAGGTCCAGTAGTAGCAAAGACATGGTTAAAATAGTCAACGTGCCTACAATGGTTCAACCATAATGTTATGAAACGACCAGAATGCTTTGCGCAAAAACAAAACAAAAATAACGTCTTTATTCAACAATTTCTTCTCTACCCTGTCAGTCTCGTACACAGTTGATGCAGTGAACACAGTTCAGCGCTTCCGTGGTTACATCTGAATGCCGCATGTGTGTGATGCTGATGCAGGAGCCGGCCGATACTGAGCTGGCGTTCGGACGTAGAACACAGAAGCGCTGTGACTCACAATGCTCATACTAACAATGCTGGAAATCAACCTACTAGTGACTTGTTCTTCTTAAATTTGTTTATGGATTTTAATGTTTTAAACAGAAACTTAGTTCATAACCCTGGCTATCTTTTGTTCTGTTTCAGAATAAGATCATTCTGGACCCACTAACATTTAGTGAGGCTCGCTTCAGGCCGTCACTGGAGGAACGTCTGGAGAGCATCATTAGTGGCGCCGCCCTCATGGCCGACTCCTCCTGCACACGCGACGATCGGCGTGAACGCATCGTAGCAGAGTGCAACGCTGTGCGCCAGGCCCTGCAAGACCTTCTGAGCGAGTACATGAACAATGTAAGTCCTGAACATGTTTTTTCAAGCAAGGTTTTTTTTTTTTTTTTTTTTTTAAAGTTTTGTTTTAGATTTTCTGTTGTCTCTAGGTTTAGTGACTCACAAGGCTTACTTGCTGTTTAAATACTTGTATCAAAGCTTTGTGAGGGAACTAATTGTGGCAAGATTCATTTCCTTTGTTCAAATACTTCCTGCATTGATTGTGATTAATCCCTAATGCTGTATGGCTAGAGAACAAACATTTTATTTCTTCCAGACTATGCAATATAACCAAATATATTTTGAAGACTTCCTAGTGTTCATACACTTCTGTTCAGTGTTTTTATTTTTTATTTTTTTAAGTATCTTATTCTCACCAAGGCTGCATTTATTTGATCAAAGATAAAAGCAGTAATATTGTGAAATATAACAACTCTTTTCTTTTTTAATATGTTTTAAAATGTATTTTATTCCTGTAATGGCAAAATTTAATTTTCAGCATCTTTACTCCATTCTTCAGTCTCTCTTGATTCTTCAGAAATCAGTCCAAAGAGCTTAAGTGATATTTCTTATTATTATCATAGTTGAAATATTTATTTATTTATTTTTATTTTTTATTTTTTTTCAGTTATCATAGTAAAACAGTTACAGTACTAAACAATTTTGTGGGAAACAGTGCTATTTTTTTAGGATTCTTTGAAGAATAGAAAGTTCAAAACGTTTATTTGAAATATTTATTTGAATCTTTTCTACCATTTACTGTCTCCTTTGATCAATTTTATGTGTCCTTGCTAAATAAAAGTATTAAATTCTTAAACAAACAAACAAACAAACAAACAAACAAACAAAACAAAACAAAAAAATTACTGGTATGGTGGTGTGTTACATACAAGCAAAACTGTATTCTCCCTGTCTATCCCCTTCTTTTCAGTCCCTATTGGATAGATACTGGCTGTTCATCTTGGGAAAGTTCACTAGTAAAAGGGTCTTAATATTCTTTGATAAATCGATACTCTGACCTTTAGTCTTTCACGAACCCTTCTCTTATGTGTCTCTCTGTGTTTGTTGTCCTTGGCCCAAATGAAAGACTTTAAGGCATATAATCCTATATAATTATCATGATGGCATGGTTCTTTTTGTGTGTATATGTCAATTACGTTAAAACAGGTGTTATAAAGCCATTGGCAAGTGTTCTGTAATATTGATCGCTATGGTATCAATGGGCCTGTCTGGCTCTGATGCTATGCAGTAATCAATGGCTTCTACCCAGCTATAATCTAACGCATGTTTCCTAGTGCTGGTGTGCTCAAGCACCATACGGGAACAGAGGCATATTAAATACAACCTCTCATTCGATTAGCAATGCCCCTTTAGTCAAAACACAACGCCAGTGGAGATGAATATCACATCAGCACTCAAATTGCAAGCTCCTGCTCTGGGAGGAAATGTGTTTGTGTTGTCAGGACGCTTGTTTTATATGAGTTCTAGTTTCTCAACAGATTCATTTTGTTATGCTTTTTTTGGTATGTTTGTATATGCATCTTTCACATGAATATTTTCAATAGCACAAATATGTTTTCCTTGTGCGCTTGTTATGTAACATGTGTTAATGTGTTTTGCATCCAAATAGTATCTTCTTTAGTGCTGAATAGTATATTCTTCAGCTCCATTTACAGGCTGATGCTCTTAGTATTCATAGGTTTTATTATTAATCTGAACATTTACACACATTTGTAAATATGTTGACACATGCACAGGGCCTAAAACTAACTTTCTGCCACACCTGCCAATGGCCAGTGACTTATGAAAACTTACCGGCCAAAACTATTTTTACCAGCCAGTTTGGCCAGGATGCTGGGGTTACACCCCTTCTCTTTTTCAAAGGACATCCTGGGATTTTTGATTATCACAGAGAGTCAGGACCTCAGTGTAACGTCTCATCCGAAGGACGGTGCTTGTTACAGTATAGTGTCCCCATCACTATATTGGGGTGTTAGGACCCACACAGACCACAGGGTGAGCTGGCCTCACTAACACCTCTTCCAGCATCAATCTAGTTTTCCCATCCAGGTACTGACCAGGCTCAACCCTGCTTAGCTTCAGTGGGCAACCGGTCTTGGGCTACAGAGTGGCTGCTGATATAGTATCTGGTTGGTATCGTATATAGAATTGGATGGCATCGGATAGCATTCTTCTATTAGTATTTGTTAGAGTTGTTGTACGTAACATTTAAACTTTTGTTGTGACAGATGCCCCTTCTACATTACAATCTCTTGAGTTATTGTACTGTATGTGTTCTGGGGCTCTTCTCTTGTAACAAGTTCTCAGTCCCTCAGGTGGATTTGCTGTAGTTTCTCAGTTCACTCCAATATGCTTCATTAATTTTGGTAGTTGCTGCTGGCAATCTACAGCTGCAGGCTTGGAAGTATGTGCTAGTCATCTAAACCATCTAAACCACCTAAACTATCTAAAGGGCAAAGAGATGACAAAATTTAAATCAGGTTGAATATTTTGTTTGTTTGTTTGTTTGTTTTTCATATCTAATGATCAGTGCTTCGCACAGGTTTGAAATATACTTGCGGTGGTAGCCGCGTGAAAAATCCTCCTGTTACCCATGGCACAAAAGTGGTCTACTACATGTCACAAACAAATAATTTGTGATTTTTAACAGTATTTAGTTATTGAAATTAATTTTAATTACATAACATACTATTACATTTAATTACATACTAATGTTATGCATTATTATACATTGTAAATTATACAAAATTACAGCATTTAAATGGTTCATGGTTCTTCTTTTCCTATGTTCTCCTTGCTGTCATATAGTGTCTCTCTAAGTGAATGGGACACAGATTTTACTAGTAATATATATTGTAGCGAAATTGTACAGGTTTAATCAATTTATGGGTGAAATATGAATATAATAAATCATAAAGCTTTATGATTAATTACGATACATATGTCGACCCAAGAGGGAATTAGGTACATATATGTGAATCAATTACAACGAATCATAATTAATTACATATATGGTCAGTTGTAGTTTAATAGTTGTTTTAGAGAAACTCTCCCCCAGTTTGTCCAGCAAACTACTAATACAGAGGTTATGCGTCTAATTATATATATACAGAATATACACATATATACAAGAGCGGAAGTAAAGACAGAAAAAGAGAGAAGAGAGGTAGAGAAACTTACTACAGTCCTTGAGAGCCAGCACAGAAATCAGTTATCTAATATTCAGAAATGGTACTTGCATCAGTTTGCTTGCTGAGTTTCGGTTCAGTGCGGCTGGAGTTCATTGGCTTCTTCCGTTTCCGTGGGGGGATTTAAACTGAGGACGTGAAAGTTAGTTTCGCCGGAGATGGTGGTCCCGAAAGATGAGCGCAATGGAAGCGCGTCGCCGTGACGCCTGGGAGAGACGTGCGTGAGTGGGCGAGGAATGATTCAGGGCAGTCGGAGGAACACACAGGAAAATCCTGGTGTTCCTCTTTTATGACAGACGAGCCGACACACCTCCTTGAGATGGAATAGGTGCAAAGTTGGCGGGCAAACTTTTCTTTGTCTTGTCTTGTGGCTTGATTTGCATAATTTATGAGGTTGGATCAGAGTACATTTTTCTTCAAAGTACCATTTAAAAATAGCACAATTCATTTTACAGGGATGTGATATGCATTATCGAATAAAGCGTGAGGAGAGCTTTACATAGACACCAAGCTCGTTATGTAAGAAAATCATATAAAAGAAATTATGGTTTACAGACAAATTTATCATTAGAAATCACACTAACACAACTACAATCCTAGCTAAGCTTATACCTTGGGGGAATAACTATATGCAATTTGACATACAACGGTGGTCACATTTAGGCATATTTATATTTTACACATACAGTCTTCAATGCATGTCTGTGTGTGTCTGTGTGTGTGTGGTGTGTGTGTTGGAATGTCCCAAGAGCGGGAAGCATGGCTTGACTGGTCAGTTTCAACAGGACCACAAAGGTGTCAAATGTCAGCCGTTTACCAGACTGGTTGGGGCCGATCCGTGATTTACATTTACACAGTTCAGGAGGCTAAAAGCATTCTGAAAGTTCCAAAGTATTAACTGTCTTGATAAGTGTGCATATGCTACAATATTATGCTACAGTCTTTTCTTCCTGTGGGGGAGACTACAATAATTTTCTATGAATGAAATGGAAATCAAATTAAATACAATTTATTGTGTAACCAAAATACCAATAATGCCCAGAAGAAGAAGAAGAAGAAGAAGAAGAAGAAGAAGAAGAAGAACCTTGTAAAAATCTGTGACTTTTAATTATAAACAAGCCCGAAATACACCGGGACTCTTATTTTGAAATGTCTACACAATTGCGGGCTGATCCTTCAGATTCTTACAACCATCTAAAACATATTATATAAAGGCCATAAAGTAGACATTGTTATAATTCATCAAGTTGAGTTTATTAGCAATCGTTTGGCATAAATCTGTGCTTTTCATTGATTGTGAATCACTTTGAAGCAGTTTGAAGTGCTGTTACACGAGCCTGTAGAACGTGCAACAACGCCACCTTGTGACTTTGCAACATGCAGCGCTCTTTGTGAAATATCCACCTCATCTCTGCAGCGCATGTGGGAATGTCAGCGGGAGTAAACACTTCTGACGCACACATAACGAGCAGGTACGAAACACGTAGGGCGAGGGGAGTTAATCGACCTCGGATGGTTTCATTATCTTGGGCAGATACAAAAGTATAAGAGGATACAAATAATAAAAGCATAAATGTGTCTCTAAATATATGTAGGTGGCCGTTAATATACCTGGGCGGCCCACCCAAGTAAAGTTTATGTGTGGGAAGCACTGTATGCTATATGTCAAAACTCTACAGATGTCTCAACAGATCCATGGTCTGTTTTATAGGTAGTACAGAATATCACAAGTCAACATTATTGACTTCTAGCTTCTGGGAATTATGGGTACAATAGGTATCTAGAAATGGTGTTTGATTTCTGCATTGCTTTAGTTTCTTCTCTAACACCTCATTGACTTCTGCCACCTTCCACCTTTTGCTCTAATCGTTTCTCAAGCTCAAGCCTGAACGACTTGTGGTACGGCACAAGCTTGATCAATGTGCTGGTTTGCAATAAATTAAGTTCAAGTGACAAGTGAATGTCCATACTTGTCCTGGCCGGTGGTGATCGTTGATTGGTGACACCCGCCCAGGCTCCCAGACCACTGCTGAATCATCAGAATTGGCTGATTTAGTTACGGCAGCCTGGACAGGCCAATCTATCAATTGATCGGTTGGAGTAATGCATTGCTGACCTGGGTCAAGGGAGCTCGGCCTTGTGGCTAGAGGTTGAGAGGGTCCAGGGTTTTGTGGGTGTGGTGGTTCACCTCGCCAGCCTGGCCTGTAGAGCACTAAAGAGGATTTAGGGAGTTGGTTAGTAGAGCTTAATCTTACACTTAGAGGGACGTGGCACTCCGGTGGTCACACTGCATTTAAAGAAGATGGATGCCTATGTTCTTCGGGCCTCCAGGGGACTACACAGAAAGGCTTGATCAAGAGGCAGGTTCTCCGAACACTCCATCAGCCTAACATTGCAGCTGTACCAGCACAGAGCCTGTGCAACCCAAAAGATTACTTGAGAGGAACAGCAGATCAATGAGTGATAGAGAAGGAAATTACAATTAAATTAAATAGATAGATTAGAAGCACATATGAGATTTGGTGTACCTACTCCATATTGCAGTTCTGGGGGTGGATGAAGATGCTGTTTTGACTATATATGAAAAGGAGGTTCACCAGCACTTTATGGGCATCAAACACCCCAACTAATTGTTTGACTAGGGAAATGCATTTGATGCACTGTTAGGGAAATTAACTACACAATACAAAACTCCAGTTTTTGTTTATTTTTTTCAAATCAAGATAGAGGATGTTTTATTTTATTGAACAGCAAACAGTAGTAGTTTATTCAATTATTGAATGATTTTTTTTTTGTGTCTTTGAACAAATCAATAAAGTGAATGAATCAATGACTCATTCATAAAGACAGGCTCAGTTCTGCTAGCAAACTACTGTTTTCAAATTCAGTCCAATTGACTTGTTTCATTTTTGAATGAATCGGCATTTTTAAATAAATTGTTCTAGTGAGTGATTCAGTGACTCAATTCAGAGTCACTAAAAAAAAAAAAAAAAACAAACAAGCAAAAAAACTAAGATTAATGTACAGGAACTGTTGTATGATTATATTATATTATATTATATTATATTATATTATATTATATTATATTATATTATATTGTTGTCACGATCACCGTCAGCTCCTGGACTCCAATCCCCATAATCCTCCCTGCCAGTCACCTGCACACACGCCACACTAATCACTAATCACCACACCTAGCTGCAGCACATTAACTGGACTATATAAGACTCTCATTCACCACACATCTTTGTGAGGTCTTTTTTACTCTGTAGCAATTCTAAGCGTTATTTACCCTGTCTGTCTGTCTGTCTGTCTGTCTGTCTGTCTGTCTGCCTGCCTGCCTGCCTGCCTGCCTGCCTGTTTCTGATCCTGTTTGTTCCTGTGTACGATACTCTGCTGCCTGCCCTATGGACTGTTTATTGTTTCCTGGATTTGTGATTGTTATCTGCCAGCCCTGACCCATTGCCTGTATCCTGACCATGATTCTGCCTGCTCTCTGCCATACCTGTTTGCCACTGTTTGACCCCTGCCTGTCTTACTACGAACTCTGTTTAATAAAAGCCTGCAGATGGATCTTACCTTGAGACCCGCCTCGTTGCAATTATATTATATTATTTGTTTTTGATGGGCTCTTAATAATGCAAAAAGAGATATTGTAGCTAATTGTAAGTCTATTGAATGCATAGTTCACAATGTTCCAGAACTTGTGCAGTTTCTTTTTTTATAAATATTGAAATAAAAGGTCTGAGTTCTAAAAAAAAAAGTTACAGAATGTTGTGACTTTCTGCCCATCTCCCTAGGATAGCTAATAACAAGCTGTCGTGACATGACATGGTAATGTCATGTGACTGCTGGTGCCTCTGCACAGTGTCCTCCCAGCCTTACAAGCACTTTGATGCCTCGATTTGGCAAGTGCTAGACACCATCTCACTGGACAAGACCAGTCATTTCAGAGAAAATAACCCACAGCATGCACAAGAAAAAGGCTTTTCTTTTGCTCTCACCACACGTCTCTCTCTGTCTGCATTGGTGCAAAACCTGCCCCCAAAGACACAAACAAAAATACAAATGCATATCACACATTCTCCTTCGAGCTTTCAAGCAAAGCCTCCTGCAAACATCTCCTGTGATATGCTCTCTCTACTTTTATCTTCTGCTGGCATAACTTTCACTATTCTATTTACCTGGCTACAAGAATGTTGAGTCATCTTAGTTCTCATGTAGCCTGGCTAAGGATTGAGGTCTCTTTCATAGCTGTTGGCTACAACTGGTATATGTAGCATTTGGAAGTTTGGCATCTCCTGTATCCATCACTGATGACTGAAGAGGAACACAGCATGATAGTCTTCAGGGAGTCTGGACTCGTGAGCTTTTTTCCCCCTGCATCTGTAGAGAAGAACGAGGCTTTACGGTTTCCAAGACTATAACTGCATCTACTTGATGGCTCATGCTGCTTGTTTAACTTTCCCACCTTGATCTTTCCAACCTCATTAGACATCATACTCCTTTTCCTTCTCTTGGCTTCTCCTTGCTCACAAAGGCATCTGCTCTAGCATCATTCATAAAATACTCCTCATAACATGACACGTTCTTCCTTTAACTATTCCTCAGGCAGTTGAAGCTGACATGGACACAGGTAGCAGACAGAGAGACCCAATTAACTTTGAACAATAAAGCAACAAGCATTTCACCTAATTAAGGTTTCTCTACCAGCATGTCACTGAGTCAAGCTGCTTGCCACATAAATCTGACTTAATGTCAAGACTCGTATTGGATCGTTAAATCAGATCATCATTTCTGAGGTCCTCCCAAAAGATCTTTCTTACTGACGTCAGGTTAGAAAAAAATGTCTTAGTTAGTGGCTCTTCCTTTGAGTTACATATGCTCTTTGTGCTAGATGTCTTTATTGCTTACATCCTCACTGGATTTGACCTTTCTGGGGTCATCACAAATCAAAAACCACATTAGGCATTTCGGATTTGTTTTGGCAACATTCTTCACCCACTTCCTCATCAAGAGCTTCTTTTCAGCCAGATTCCACACTTGCGCCCTATTAAACGGCCTGTATTGGGCGATCCATCAGCCTTTTCCCATAGCAACTTGTACCCTCCCTTCCATCTGTCAGACCCTAATGCCCTCACTTGTTTTGCTCTACCAATGAGAGATGTAACATTTTAAATAACTATTACTTTACAGATGTAGGGATTAAATATACATTTAAATAAATATATTAAACATACATTTTAAATTGCACACTTTTAATTAAATTAATATATAGAAATGATAAACTATTGATATCAGACAGAAATTTAATATCGGCTATTTCTTACTCAAAAGTGCTCTAACTCTGTGGACAAAAGGAACTTTTGACTTTTGTAGATCCTCTGCAACTTCACAAAGGCATCTGAAACAGTAATGAGAAAAAGTAAGTGGACACATAGTGGCAAACTCTCAAGGAGGGACCTTTTATCTCCCAATTTTCTTTACAAGGACTCCTGCCTGCATGCTGGCCCTTGGCCTTGCTCTGGTAATGCAAGGAGAGAAGCATTCCTTTTACATTCTCCCTCATGTCTCTCAACCCCCCCCCCCCCCCCCTCTATTGGTGTTAATCTGGACTTTCACTGCCAGCGACTCCTTTCCCTCCATCCAAAAAAATAGTTTTTTAGGTTATAAAACAAAATTGGTCCCCATATATATTTAAAGGGCTTGATTCGGCAATGCTATGCAAGATAATTCAGGCAAGGTAGAAGCAAAGTGGAGTTTATAATTCCCTAACATTTTCATTAATTTGCTCCTCATGTTTGCTGCCTGCAGTAATCTGGGAATGAAATAGGACTCAGAATGATGATAAATCACTCGGTTGCCGTGTTTTCTGTGGTGCTGCTTCATTACTGAACGCTGATGAGAGTGAAAGTAGTTTTTGCATTGCTTTGTGAGTCAGGGGAGGGTGGAATGTGTGTGTGTGTGTGTGTGTGTGTGTGGGAGATGTGTCATTTTCTACCCTCTTACCAGCTGTCATTTATTTATTTATTTATTATTATTATCATTATTTTTTTTCTGTTTGTGTGTTTTGGGTAAATAAGCACTCATTTCTTAAAATTTGTGAGTTTAACTCTATGTGCATTGACATTTTTTTGTGTAGGTGAGTATATGGAAGGCTACTTATTCTCCCTCTTTTGTATAGCGTCTTTTTTTCCTGTTGTATTTGTTTGCTCCAGGCTGAAAGAGCACCTCACTCATTTCATTTCAGGGTTGTTTTTGTCTTGAGCCTGTCTGTGTGTTTTTGTGTCTGGTTGTATATCAGTCTTGGGGTTACCTGGGTTTAAAGGGCTGAATGTGAATCCAAACAGGCCCAAATCAATCTTGCTGAGGTGCTTTTCTTTATTTGCTTCTTTTCTTCCTCTGAATGACTCGCTGGTCATTCAGCTGTATTGTTGGTGCCAGTATCAATATGCTGAGAATGTGATGTCTGTATGCCTGTATCCCTGCATGTCAAGGACTGAAGATTCTAATTTCCTGTAAAACCATGTTGAAAATATCTGTGGTATAAGAAAAAAGCTATTGAATCAACTCAGAACTAAAAACACAAAGTCACTTTTTTAAGGGAAGTTTGTGTTCTTAAGGTGTGGAAAGTAAAGTTCTTTCATTTTGTGTAGTCAGATTTATTTTTAAATGGATAGTTCACCCAAATTGATGAATGTTGTGTTTTTTTCTTCTTCTCTCTATATAACTCTAAAGTAGAACTTTTAATCAATATCGACTCTTGACAACTTAGTGACCTTAGATTTCTACCACAGCAAAAGTCTAATAAATGTTGTCCATATTATACACTTTATTCCAAGCATGAATGCACATATTAAAATTGCGATAAGCTGACAATTATTTTCATGCTATTCTTGATAACCACCAAATGTAACATATTAAAAACATTTAATATTTTGTGTATATAAATTAAAACTATCTTTAACTTATCTCTAAGTTATTTTAAATGTTACAAGTGAATTTAGACATTACAACATTGTAATGTACAGTATGAGAAATGGAAATTCATTTTGAAATTTGCAGTTTACTGTTACGGTATGGTGGTGTAGAGATGAGGCAGATACGGATTTCCACAATAACATAGAGCTTTAATCAAACAAAGGCAAGGAAACACCAAACATAACGTTAACACAACAGAGAACGGACGAGGAGTGAAGGGAGTGAGTGCAATATATGGGAGTGCAGACAATAGAGTCCAGGTGCAGGTGATGAGTGCTGATGAGGAGCTGACGAGGGAAGTGAGTGCAGGTGTGGAGAACAGGAGGATCTTGGGAATTGAAGTCCAGGGAAACAAGGGTTCTGTGACATTACCCCCCCCTCCCGGTAGGCGCGTCCTCGCGCCGTAGATGAAACAACCGGGAGGGGGGCGGGCGCCCTGGAGACCTCAAGCTGGTGCAGGGGGAGGAGCAAACTGGAGTGGAGGTCTCCAGGGCAGGTTCAAAAGCCATGGCAGGTCAGGGGCTGAAGGCAGCCATGGCGGGTCAGGGGCTGAAGGCAGCCATGGCGGGTCAGGGGCTGAAGGCAGCCATGGCGGGTCAGGGGCTGAAGGCAGCCATGGCGGGTCAGGGGCTGAAGGTAGCCATGGCGGGTCAGGGGCTGAAGGCAGCCATGGCGGGTCAGGTGCATCGGGCAGCCATGGCGGGTCAGGTGCAGCGGGCAGACATGCAGCGGGCATACATGGCGGGTCAGGTGCAGCGGGCAGCCATGGCGGGTCAGGTGCAGCGGGCAGCCATGGCGGGTCAGGAGCCGAAGCCGAATTGTCGCCGAGCCCAGGCGGCGCTGAAGGACCGGCGGGAGATGGCGGAACCAGCGGCTCCGCCGACCGAAGCGCAACCGGGGCTCCAGAAGGCCGCAGTTGAACACAGACGACAGACAACAGAGTGAACACCAGGGGGAGTGAGGAAGCCAACTGGAAACGAGGGACGGAGGGACGGAGCGGAGACGGAGGAGTACAGTCCAGAGGGGAGGGCAGGCTGACGAGGGACCAAGGTGTGAACGGGGGCAGGATGGAGACTTGTGAGGCTGGAGGACTGATGGACAACGGTGGAGACGAGGGAGGTTGGAGCCAGGGTGAAGGTAATCGCCCAGAGGTCTGAGGTGGAGATCTGGGCGAAGGGGCTTGAGGTGGAGGTGCAGTGAGTACATTAGTGGGAGGAGGCGGGAGAGGGAGGCAGGGAGGGAAAATAGTCTTTGCAAAGTTCATAATTGGAGCAGAGGGCTCGGCGGCGGAGACTGGCGCTGCTTGCTCGGCGGCGGAGACTGGCGCTGCTTGCTCGGCGGCGGAGACTGGCGCTGCTTGCTCGGAGGCGGAGACTGGCGCTGCTTGCTCGGAGGCGGAGACTGGCGCTGCTTGCTCGGAGGCGGAGACTGGCGCTGCTTGCTCGGAGGCGGAGACTGGCGCTGCTTGCTCGGAGGCGGAGACTGGCGCTGCTTGCTCGGAGGCGGAGACTGGCGCTGCTTGCTCGGAGGCGGAGACTGGCGCTGCTTGCTCGGAGGCGGAGACTGGAGAACTTGGCTCTGCGGAGACTGGAGAACTTGGCTCTGCGGAGACTGGAGAACTTGGCTCTGCGGAGACTGGAGAACTTGGCTCTGCGGAGACTGGAGAACTTGGCTCTGCGGAGACTGGAGAACTTGGCTCTGCGGAGACTGGAGAACTTGGCTCTGCGGAGACTGGAGAACTTGGCTCTGCGGAGACTGGAGAACTTGGCTCTGCGGAGACTGGAGAACTTGGCTCTGCGGAGACTGGAGAACTTGGCTCTGCGGAGACTGGAGAACTTGGCTCTGCGGAGACTGGAGAACTTGGCTCGGCGGAGACTGGAGAACTTGGCTCGGCGGAGACTGGAGAACTTGGCTCGGCGGAGACTGGAGAACTTGGCTCGGCGGAGACTGGAGAACTTGGCTCGGCGGAGACTGGAGAACTTGGCTCTGTCCAAAAGTCTATAAGCCAGGCCACCTCACTTGGTGGCTCGCACAGGGTTGGAGCTGCAGGCTCGGAAAGGGCTGGAGCGGGCTCGTTCATCCCCTCAAATACAATTAAAATCCCCACAGGCACTGGAGCTGGCTCTGTGGGGACTGGAGCGGGCTCTGGAGAGACTGGAGCGGGCTCTGGAGAGACTGGAGCGGGCTCTGGAGAGACTGGAGCGGGCTCTGGAGAGACTGGAGCGGGCTCTGGAGAGACTGGAGCGGCTTGCTTCCTCCTCCTCCGCTTACGGGACCCAGTTGAGGATTGTGGGTTCCGTGTGGGGCAGGCAGGGAGTTCGCTGGAGGAGTATGCGGAGGAAGCCGGAGGTTGACTGACTGGCCCGGCCAACCGTGTCTCTGGATGGACTAGAGACAGACACCCATCCTGAACCCAATCAACGATAAATTTGGAATCATTTAACCACAAAATGGAATTTATGGTTTCGCTTAAGGAGAAACGATAATCGGGTTCACTAAAACGGATGGTGTCATCATCTAGTCCATCCAGAAACAGGGAGATCAAAACTGCTTCAGGCCAGTCAGACACATAAGCGAGCTCAACGAACTCCTCCACATACCTCTCCAGCGAACGACCAACCTGCAGGAGCCCGATGAGGCGATCGCCGGCCGACAGATGGATGAGAGGCATAGGAGGAGCACGAGCCAGGAAGCCAGGGAAAGTCTCCATCTTTCCTTTTTTTTTTCCTGTGGAAAATCCGGTCGTTCTTGGGTCCGTTCTTCTGTTACGGTATGGTGGTGTAGAGATGAGGCAGATACGGATTTCCACAATAACATAGAGCTTTAATCAAACAAAGGCAAGGAAACACCAAACATAACGTTAACACAACAGAGAACGGACGAGGAGTGAAGGGAGTGAGTGCAATATATGGGAGTGCAGACAATAGAGTCCAGGTGCAGGTGATGAGTGCTGATGAGGAGCTGACGAGGGAAGTGAGTGCAGGTGTGGAGAACAGGAGGATCTTGGGAATTGAAGTCCAGGGAAACAAGGGTTCTGTGACATTTACATTTAACATCGCAAATTTTAAAATTCTAAAGCCATATATGTGACCTGATCCAGCAAAATGAGTCACAGTGACCCAAATTTCAAAATTGAGATATACCCATTTGAATTATGGTCGTCTGCACTCTATTTCCAATTGAAAACCTGAGAAAATTGACGCCTGCATTGGCGCTTGAAAAGTTGAGAAATCTTCAACTTCTGCCGTTTGCAACGTGAGTGAAGCGACGCCACGGAACCCACAATTCAGTTCGGCAACGCATGATGTCACCCATTCAAAGTAAATGAGAAGCGTTAACACCGGCGCCCCGTGTGAATGCAGCGTTATCGACGAGAGGAGTTGAGAAGTTCATTTCCAGCGAATTTAGTCAAACCATGTCAAATTTAATAGCCATTTAAATACCTTTACTCAATTATCTGGACTACGAAACTTTGGGAGATTATTTTTGAAAGTCTGTTCTTTGAAATTAGCTTTAAAAAAAAACCAAAAAACGATTTTTTCATTGTTTTTCCACATTATTGGCCCATATCTTAAAATAGAATGTTGGACTTCCGACTCATTTTGCCAGAACGGGTCACATATGATAGCTTTGTGTGAGGAATAGAACAGAAATTCGCACCAGAAATATCATTCACTTATGCATTTTGAAGAAAAAAAAAAAAAAAAAAAAAAAAAAAAAAAAACAATGCCAAAACCTCCAGTGGTCCTCCTTGGAGTGTTGTAACCAAACATAATGTGGCAGATGGAATAAGGAATAAGATTTGAGAGCTAATGCAATGCAATATTAAAAAACAAACAAACAAACAAACAAAACAACAATAACAAAACTATTTATTTATTTATTTGTTTGTTTTTTTGTTATGAAGGTACATTTTGGTTGGTGACCTATGGAAGCTTGTTTCTGCCACTAAATAAAGCATAATGGTAATTGCAACTTTTTTATCTCACAATTGCAAGTTTATATCTGGGAACTGCGATATAAACTCACAATTGCGAGAAATAAAGTCAGAAATGCGAGTTATAAACTCACAATTCAGACTTTTTTTCTCGCAATTCTGATTTTTTTTCCCAGAATTGTGAGATATAAACTCGCAATGGCGAGTTATAAAGTCCAATTCTAAGGGAATAAAAATAGTTTGTATCTATGATTCACAATTCTCACTTTATAACTCACAGTTGTGTTTATATCTCACAATTCTGACTTTTTAACTCACAATTATGAATTTATAACTCACAATTGGTATTATAAAGTCAGAATTGCGAGATAAATAGTCTCAATTTACCGTTTGCAAAGATCCGTCCCCGTTAGTTACTGTTACTACGTCCAACAAGCTATGCTGATCTCTCGCCACACATGTTCTCACACAATGAAAAATACATTGCAGAGCAAGGAGGACACTGACAACGCGTCGACAGACAAGACAAAGCAGGTTACTTTTGATATGAAACAAAGTCTCAAATTTCAAATTTTGTCATTTTTAAAGAAATTTAAACAATAAATTCCATTTTGTGGCTCTTAAATGTGTTGTGACAGATCGCTGTAGTGCTTCAGTTCAGGTGGCTTGTGAGCCAATAATCTCTTCCTACTAGTTCATTTATAGCATCAAATGAACATGAATGAACATCATAAGGAATGTTGTTTCAATCGCGGAAAGACGTCAGTACACACAATTTTTCAAGTTCAAGTCCACCTATGTTAATCTGCTAACTCCCCTGATTGCTTTGTCTGACAAAATGGCGGATTCTGCTTTATGATTGGTTAGATTGCCTGTCAATCAAATTCCTGGCGAAGGGTCAGTTATACCTTTTTTTTTTTTTGGTATTTTTTTTAATTCAGTGGCGGAAACAAGCTTCCATAGAGACCTGTTACTTTAAGCTGTGTTTGTATAAATATGCAGAGTGGTATATTATACAAAGTCTAAATCCTTTACAAATTTTTTTTTTTTTCTGTTGTATTTTACATATTTTTACTTTCCCTTTTCAGAATTTGATGGTTTGTCAGATCGGTCAATATTCTTCTGTAATTTTAACAGGTAATTCTATGGATGACGCTTTGCAGGTCAACGTGTCTGGTTCACTCTTAGTCATTCACATGCTGCTCTTCAAATAATCACTTGTCTGGAAAACGTCAGCCTCTCTAGAAAAGTCTCCGAGTCCATCCGGTGAATTAGCTTTCTGCTTTGGTTTGACGTCAACATTCCCTCAGCAACCTCATTGCGTGCTTTCTTTAATAAAGTCAGGAAACTGCTGTCTGACAACAGTCATGCTTGCTTTCAATTAAGGAAGTTTCAGATGCATCGTGCTGTGAATCAGAACACCCGCCACACGAGCAAGCAAGCGAGGCCTGAGATGCTCACACCAATACATGCAAGGCCACGCCATTCTCTGCTGAGGTGATGCAGTCAGCCGGGATTTAATTGTGTTTTTAGGCTATCTCATATTAAGGGGATGAGATGGAATTAACTAGAGACAAATTAATATAATAAAAGCTCTCAGAGCTACATGCCCATCGCATTAGCTGCAATGGCATTTCCCCACTCCACCCTATCGAGTTTCAACTTGACCACGCCCCCCACCCACCCTTGAGAGTGGCTAACGCAATTGACATTGATAGGAGGATGGAGCTGTGGCATCGAGTGTAATTGCGTTAATCGGGCAGACATTCATCTGAGGAGCAGGGGTCTAACTGTGTTAGCGTGCTACATATGTTAGCGTTATGAATGCAGGGGGTGAACTTGGTTCGGTGATGGAGCATGCAGTTCATCCTGCGGCCCGAGCAGAAGGGGGCGGGTGGAGAAATGCGTGCTGGACTGTAGGGGTAAACCATGTGGAACCGTTCAATCAGAAACCAAAGCGAAAGAGCGAGAGAGATATGTGCAGAGAGAACATTGGAGGATAAAGGAAATGTTTAGATGAATGCTGAATTATGGGACTGCTCTTTGCCTTTAAACAAGAATCAAATCATTTGGTTTTATTGCTGCTGTTATTGTTCTCACTGTTGTCGGTTGGTTAGTAATGATAATACACTCATACTCTGAGTTGACATGTCATTTGACTTAATTACAGTCACGTATATGCTTTTACTTGCCCACATGTGTGCTTTTATATTGTAGGGGGTTACTTATAGAGATTTTATAACAGACATTTCTAATTAAAATAACCCAATATTATATTTCTTATTATGTAATATTTAATATCTAAATGTAATTCAGGGGACCGGTTACCACAACTTAAATAAATACATGGTTGCAAGGTAAAAATTCTAAGTTATTGTTTTAATTTCCCGGACAGAGATTAAGCCTAGTCCTAGAATAAAATGGTCCTTTAAACCAGATTAATAGAAATCTGCTTTCTCTGTCATGGTTTAAAATAGTCCTAGACTTAGTATAGTCCAGAGTTTAATAAGCTGATTTCCTGGAGGAAGACTAGAGCTACTCCAGGACTAAACTGAGGCTTAAATTAAACGTACCAGGAGGCGGGTTTAACTTCAGATTAATGTTTCAAAGAAGACACATGTATTACTTGGATATATATTGATATACACTGTATATATATATATATACACACACACATACATATATTTACATATTCTGGATTAAGGCCTATCCTGGCTTAATTTAAACCCTATCTGGGAAACCACCCCTTTAAGTTGTTGGCATAATATAATAATATATTATATAATGTTGATAATATATATAATATAATGTTGATCATTACATCAACTTAATATAATCTGTAATTTAAACTCAAATTTCTATGTTACTTGGCTTAAAAAAAAATAAAAAAAAATGGTTGTAGTAGCTTAATGAAATTGTCTTAACTTTGGAAATTAGGCAGCGGATTTCTAGTTACCAGCACGCTTTGCCTAGGACTGGATACGGAGAATAAATGTTAAAATTAAGAGTTAATTTATCTGTTTTTAGTGATGGGAAAGACCTGTTAGTGTTTAATGCTCTTATGCTTGACATTTAAAATAGTTTCTGTAATGTTGAAGATTTTGTGGTTACCATGGTGGTGAAGAGTAGATACATGAAGGTAAACGCTATTGACTCTGTAAGCAATGACTGCACTAATGCCAGTGACAAGTAATATCTTACTTGTTTGTTGTTAAATAAGCTATGCTAGCATGTGCTAAAATACCTTTTAATTTGAATTGAAATAGATAAGATTACGCTAATTGGTTCCAGGGCCACAACTCTGGTAGTTGGAGTGACTTAATTTCTTGAGTAACTTAAAAATGTGTGTTTATACTGTAAATTAAGCTTGTTGGTTGAACTTAAATTCACTCAAAGTTGTCATAACTAAAAAAAAAAGAAAAAAAAAAAAAAAGATGCAAATTGTTGCGTTATTTATTTATTTATTTATTTATTTTTGAGCCAACACATTATTTTTCAAAGTTTACAGAGTGCTTTCTGATTTCCTTTAATTGCTCTTGACTTGCACATTTATTACACATTCACCATAATTCAAAAGCTGTGGCTACAAGACCATGCTCAATGAATCTGTTGATGTCTACTATTGTTGGGTCCTTCCTCATTCCCCCACACATGGCTGCCCCGCATGTGAGAATCCTTCACCAGTCTTTGTTAATGTTTCTCTGTGGGTCTTTATCCCATCAGCAGGCGCCAAATGTGTAGTTTTAATCGCGTTTCTGCTTGGAGCTCAGAGCTCCATAAATATTTTCTGTCAACATGCATTTATAAATAAGTCATACAGCCCCAATGTTTCAGCCTGGTTGCTTGCACACCCTTTCGATGAGTGAAAATGAATGTCCGTCTCGCCCCAGTTTATTGTGCCTTCTTGTTTATTACATGAAAACATGAAAAATAAATGCAGGTGTGAAGACCAAGGCATTAGGGTCATGTATTATGCATAAGCTTATCCACCCTGATTTTGTATTTTTTCTACTTTATATTTCACACAGTACAGACAGATGTGAGGGTGGAGTGACTCAACTGTCATTTTTTTTTGTATGGATAGTCATAACAGACTGTGTGTTTCTTTGTTTCTGAGACCGAAGCAGTATGTTTAACACAGAGTCACATACTGTGTGATTCAATAAACAAGGAATTTAATTTGCTATACGACATTCACAATGACAAAACATAGCAGGATGTCTCATATTAAATCCTGCATGAGTTTATATGACCTTAGACACTGTCATCTTAGGTAAGCAGTGTACATTTTTTGGAATTTTGTAAAAATTATTTTCTTTTTCACTAATTATATAGACAAAAACCTTTTATAAGCATCCAATTAAAAGTATATGACTTAATGGTTTCTATCTATAAGCCCACTTTGTTGTCATAGTTACATAATAATAACTAATGACAATATATATATTTTTTCTTCTTGGAAATTGAAGTCTGTGCAGAATTATGGTTAACATGACCTCCATTAAACACCCACAGTTCCAACAAATGGCAAGTGTTGAAGTCCATTCTTCAGTTAGGCGATTAAATCAGTACAACACAAAAACCTTAAAAGCATTTAAAGATGAAATGTGTAATTTCAGAAATTACAAAAAAAAAAAATAAATCCAAAATCATAGACAATTATTTATTTATTTATGAATGGATGGATGGATGGATGGATGGATGGATGGAGATTCACTCTCAGTAAAAAGTCTCCGGGATGTTCTTTAAATATTTACATTTTGTGAATTTGCATTTTAGGGTGCACTATCCCTTTAACTAAACATCAGCAAGGCCAGATCAGATCAGTCACCTCTCCACTTACTGGAGAAATCAAGCTGATAGAAGACATAGACGTGTGGCCAGATTATGGTCAGGGTGGTTGTAAATCTGATCAGTGTTGTTTTTAACCTGCAGTGGTGCCACAAATGGCATTAATTGTTCTTATCTGACCAATAAGACCCTCCTCTCCTCCTGAACCCACAGATCAGAGCGACCACTCATCAATTTATCTGATACAAGCTGTTGCTATTAGTCTGTCTGGGTTTTATGTCCCTATCCTGTAAACACGGGGGTAACTGGGGCCGCTAAGTCCAATTTATAGAAGCTCGACAGGCTATTTACAGAAGCCAGACAGAAAAATGGTTCTGATAGTAGATCTTGTGATTAAAAGAGCAGATCTCCTGTGCGGTGGTATATAGTTGAATGCATTTTAACCTTGCCAAATTTGAAACCTCTTTGCTGATGGTTACTATTAAAACAATAATATAGGCACAGGAGGCTTCTAGAGCTTTTATTGTGGAGTCCATTTATCATCAGAGTTTGCCTTGTTTGGTTGGTGTGAAACACTGTTTGGACCAAATAATCAAACAATAGTCAAAACAAAAAATATTTCAGCCTAAATTTAAGATTTTTGTATTTGAATTGTATATAACATTTCCATACATTTTTACCGTTATCATCCCCATGTAAACCACAAAATCACAATTTGTGAAAACAGTGATGTATTATGTATTACGTGTTCAGTCTATAGGCATGTAGGTAGTTTCTTTGCAAAGTGAAATCGCCAACTACTGGCCTGGTATGCATAATACAGCATTTTTAATTGTTTTCATGGATCCATGTGAACGGGTTAGTTTTGACAACGTTGTCGTCTGTATGCGAAAAACGTAAAGGGAAAACTTTTCCGTTTTTAGTGCATCGTTGTGTACACATACCCTTACTTAAAGGTGCTAAAGAGGATGTTTTGTTTTATACATTTTTGCAATATTACTTGAAACTGTCTTTACTAACTGATAAAAGACTATTTATTAGGTGCACTGAAAGGAATAATATTAATATACATCATCTGTGCACGAGGTAGGGCCTTAAAAACATCAGCCAATTGGCCCTCTGGCTTGTCAATCACTACCATTACGTTCCTTGTGAAAGACGTGCGCGGATTGGCCCTTTGGCTTGTCAATCACTGCCATGACGTTCCTTGTGCGAAACGTATGCGGCTGCACGCTCCAGTAACTTTCCACAGTCCACAGGCGCCGCATGCAATGTTTTTGTCAGGAGACAGGAGTAACAACTGCAGATTATGAGTTACCTGCGGTGAGTCCGACGTAATGAATCCACTAACACGACACAGCGAATGCCGGTGGTAAACACTCATGTTCCAATACTCGTGCACGAGTTTTGGGAGGCGTTCCCTCGAAATGAGCTGCGAAGGAGGGGGGTTGTTCTTACGCATGCGCTCATTTAAAAAACTCACTAACAGACTTTGGTTTCTCAGTCGACGAAAAGATCCTCTTTAGCACCTTTAAAATGTGTGTATTAAAATTCCTTTTTTTTTAATTTTTTTTTTTATATATTAGTACTACTACACAAATATTACGTGTTTTTTTACCGGTTTCATTTATGTATGACTGACGAACATGCATCACATTAACTTTTAGTTTATGTTAAAATTGTGTACTTTTTATTTTTACTTTGTGAATTTTATATGCAATTCATATATAATATATATATATAATTGCACATATTTTCTATTTGAAATTTTTTTTAAAATGTAATTTATTCTTGTGTTGATGAATAGAAAGTTCAAAAGAACAGTGTTTATTTGAAGTATGTGACCCTGGACCACAAAACCAGTCATAAGGGTCAATTTTTTGAAATTGAGATTTATATATCATCTGAAAGCTGAATAAATAAGCTTTCCATTGATATATGGTTTGTTAGGATAGGAAAATATTTGGTCAAGATAAAACTATTTGAAAATCTGGAATCTGAGGGTGCAAAAAAATCCAAATATTGAGAAAATCGTCTTTAAAGTTGTCCAGATTAAGTCCTTAGCAATGCATATCCACTCACAAAAATAACATTTTAATATATTTATGGTATATATATATATATTTACAAAATATCTTCATGGAACATCTTCTTTACTTAACATCCTAATGATTTTTGGCATAAAAGAAAATTTGATAATTTTGACCCATATAATGTATTGTTGGCTATTGTTACAAATATATCAATGTGACTTATGACTGGTTTGGTGGTGCAAGTGTGAAAGCAGTCATGCGAACAAGGTAGTTCAGGAAGAGATCGAATAATTTGCTGCATCAAACTGTCACAGCGATTTCTAATTTTTCATACCAGTAGTGCACTTTGCACCCCAAGATATCGCCTTCTATCCTTCTCCTCTGCTGCTTCTCTCCTCCTACGCCATCAGATAGGTGAGGCTTTGACCTTAATTCTTCACGGTCTGTCAGCCGCTCCCGGGCTGGCACAGTGGGTCATCAATAATGTCTGGCCCAGCATTGCCCACTGTTGGCATGCCGAACCTGCGGCTGCACTGCACCCTGCCAAGCCCCGGGAGAGTTTATTAATGAGAATAGCTTGAGTGGGCATAGGTGAGAAAGTGTGTTTTTGTGTGTGTGCGTGTGTGTATGTGTGTGTGTCCGTGTGTGTGAGAGAAGGAGGCCTTTTTTTTTAGTCTTGCTGCTGGGGTTCTAAACTGTTGTACTAGGGGTCTGTCTCCAAGACACCCATTTATTAGAGGAACCGTTTCACTAGCCATCTCTGAAACACTGGTCAGAGTAAGGAAATTCCCTCTGGGTCAGTTCTCTAGTGAACAACATTCACTGGATTCAGTCACCTTCACACTCTTTCATAGGAAATGTGAACTTCTAGCTGTGTTTCATTTCACTCCTTGTTAGTGGAATTGTTGAGAAGAATTGGAACCACATTTGTTTTTATTATTATTATTATTATTATTATTATTTATGATTCTCAATCCTGTTCCTTGCTCACTGTACTTACAACTGAACAAGGGAGCATATTGAGACAGTACTCCAAAACCAACTAGTGTGCTGTTTATGGGGAAAAAAAAGGAAAAAAAAAACAAAACAACAACTTTCCTTTTACTTTGTCTTCTTTTTTTAGTGCACAGCACAATCTGGTGTGCCGTGCATCATCATTTTATCAGGGTTGACACTTTGAATCAGTAGCCTTGCTTTCTCTGGGTCGCTGTGGTTTTCACTAAAGAAGCAGTGTCGTCTTATCTTCCCACATCTATCCACCTCCACTCCTGTAATTACCTGAAAGCATTTGAATATGGTGCACAGAATGGCTTTCGAGTGTCTAATTGAGCTGGGCTGTAATGTGAAGACTGCTGTTGATGTGTCCATGTTTGCTTGAGTGAAAATTATATGTGAGTGTGTTGGTATGCAAGTGTGAAAACACTTTTACCCTTGACATCTGAAACATCAGAATTTCTAAGTAAACATTTGAGTCACATATTCAAATGATTATACTTCCTCCACAAACTTTTCCATATATATATATATATGTATATATATATATATATATATATATATATATATATATATATATATATATATATATATATATGTATATATATATATGTATATATATATATATATATATATATATATATATATATATATATATATATATATATATATATATATATAGTATTTTTGGTAGAACAAATTTATTGTAGCATGTTTACATAAAAAAAAAATAATTTAAAAAAACAAACAAACAAACAGTTTGTAGTTTCTCTCTCTACTCCTACTCGATCCTGATCTTTCTTTACTTGATTCTAGAACAACATTCCTGTCCAAAAATGTTATGATCCCTACCCCTAAACCTAACCCTACCCATAACTTATCTAAAATAAGAGGAAAATGACAGGCGAATAACACTGATCGAAGCACCTAACCCTGGTTCCCATTCAGTCGGTCACGTTCGACGTACGTCGGACAGACCGACGAATAGGAATCTCGCTAGAGAGGCCAATCTACTTCGAGTGTAACTAAAACGAGCCAATGCACATTGGCATGCAATCATATGCATCAGCTGCTCGCCTCGCAGCGCGGGTATATAATGAGCAGCAGGTGCGTTGCATCTTCAGCTTTTCGCTTCGGAGCCGAACGGTGTTTGTTCCTGTTCTCTGCAAGCGAGTGTCTGCTAGAAGACGAGTCAAGCTTTTTGGTTGAACTTCTCTTTTTTTCCGAGTGCAGGCGAACAGCACAGCAGCGGGGTTGAAGTCCTCTCTTTTTCTGTTTTTGTTTCGTTTGCCGTTTTTGAGCAAATAGCTGTTTTGACAGCGTCGGAAGGCTGTTCTCACGGCCGGTACGGTGCGCTTTTGAGCGCTGAAAAGCCGTTTTTACGGCTGGTAAGAGTGAGCGCCTTCAAAGAGAGAGAGAGAGCACACGACAGGCTGCACACAATCCCTGTCTGTGTTGCGGCGGCCGTTCCCCTGCGTGCTTCAGCACTTTTAAAAGAGTAAAGTCCCTGAAAGAGCTTACACAAGTAGATTCGCGTCTTTTTAAAGATGACATCCTACTTGTGTTTCTGGATGCGGTCGTTCCTGTCCTCACTGACGGCCACGATCACTGTTTCACATGTCTGGGCGCGTGTTGAAATGATGTTCGTGGGTGTTTCATGTTTTCATATGAGAACATGATCACGTCGACACGCCGGTCGTGACTCTTCTTTCTCCGGGAAGCTTGAGTCCCCTCTGTTGTTGGCCAGCTGCCGCTTGTGTGTAAAAGCACAGCCGCGGGTCTGCCCGACACTCTGGGAAGACCGTGGAGATCAGCGAGAGCAAACCTCTCGCTCCTCTGCGTGTCGTGTGCCGTCGAGCTGCCGGGCTGCAGCGCGGGTTGTCACGGCAACCCAGCGCTCGCTCGGCGCTCTAGATGCGCGGTTCCCTTGCATAATCTCCATTGTAGCGCCCTCTCTGGTGCACCAGAAGAGGTCTACTTTGCTGATATGGCTTGGGTGACATGAGGTTGAGGGGTTCCTTCGGGGAACCAACCCCCTAGGGCCCCTCCCTCTCTAGCGCATTGCAAGCTGTGCAGTTTCTGGATTGGATTGCTGGTCCTACTCATAGGGGAACCTAGCATTTCATTCAGAGCTCCAGCTGAGGGACAGACGTCGATTGCAGCATCGGAGAGAGTGCTGTTATGCTCTGGAAATGAGGGTGATGCTGCCCACTGTAATGGTGTGTGCCTATGCTGACTCAGATTCGGAGTTTACAGCCATGCTTTCCTGGGTCTTCCAGATGTGCATGGAAAACTTGGCAGTATGGGGGTATGTTGGTGCCATAAATATGGAATGCCAAAAGTGCCAAAATCTGCATAAGTTTTTCCTCTCTCACTACCCTCTTGGTTGGGGTGGCTGTACACAGACCACACCCACCCTGCATGTGAGGCCAAGGCACTCTTTTTGCATGAGGGTAGTTCTGTGCTGGGGTTGAGCTGCGCTTGTTGACTAACCGTGATCAAAGTCACGGCGCAGGCCCTCAGCCAGACGATGTCCACCTCAGTGGTCCAGAAGTGCCCCCTGGCTTACCTTGTGAGGTGCGAGAGGTTGTCAAGCTAAATGCTTTCTCAATGCTCCCATCTTACGAGGTGGCCTTTTCGGTGACACTGTCGAGGACTGAGCCCAGCGGTTCTCCTCAGTTAGTAGCGGATCGGGGAGCTTCCCATGACAAACCATTGAGTTCCTCTTGGGCCGCCCCTCGGTCTGCTCGTCGCCAAGGGTGTCGTCCCCTGCAAGAAACTCTGGCCCAGCAGGCTCTGCTGTGTCCATTGCGGGGAGATGACGCCTCCCGTCTCTGCAGCTGTTAAGTGGTTGGTGAGAATCACCCCTGAGACGGGCGACCCAGAAATGGGTGGGGCTGCTCTTCCACCCCTGGAGGAGGGCCGGGTGGTAAATCCTTTTATTGGGTTTGTTTCTGTTCCGCCACTGACCCAAGAGGCAGTGGTACCCAAAATTAAAAGAGCAGTTCCTCCATTTCCAGGTCTGAAGAGGGTTTGGAGAGCAGTGGGAGGAGAAAAACCTCACCACTCTCATCCCCCTCTTCTGTCGCCAGCGGACAGCAGCGAGCAGCGGGCAACCAAAGCCTCGACTGCTCCCTCTGTCCATCCGTGGAACCAGGTAAGTGTTGCCTAGCACACTGTGACGCCGCTTCGGGCCGCCTCACAAAGAGAGCCCCCCGAGCCGCGTCCCTGTGTTCCACCTCGCTGCCCCGCTGCGGGTACGCCGGTGGTCTCTTTGGTCCCGCTTGTACGGTCTCTGCGAGCCCGGTTAGCGCTCCCCAGTCCGTCTCGCTGGCTCATTGGGACCATCAGGCTCGGCTATGCGATTCAGTTCGCCCGGCTTCCCCCCCAAGTTCAGGGACGTCCTCTTCACTACAGTGAAAGATGTCGTTGCCCCTGTCTTGCGTGCGGAGATCGCAGTCCTACTGGCGGAGGACGCGATGGAGCCGGCCCCTCCAGCCGATATGAGGTCAGGGTTCTACAGTCCCTACTTCATTGTACCCAAAAAGAGCAGTGGGTTATGACCGATCTTGGACCTGCGAGTTTTGAATCGGAGCCTGTACAAGCTACCGTTCAAAATGCTGACGCAGAAGCGCATTTTTGAGTGCATCCGTCCCCGAGATTGGTTTGCAGCGATCGACCTGAAGGACGCGTACTTCCATGTCTCGTTTCTTCCGCAACACAGGCCATTCCTGCGCTTTGCGTTCGAAGGTCGAGCATATCAGTACAGAGTCCTACCCTTCGGGCTGGCCCTGTCTCCCCGCGTCTTTACGAAAGTCGTAGGGGGAGCCCTTGTTCCCATGAGAGAACAGGGTGTTCGCATTCTCAACTACCTCGACTGGCTCATTCTAGCACAGTCCCGGGGTTAGTTGTGCGAACACAAGGATTTGGTGCTCAGACACCTCAGCCAGTTGGGTCTTCAGGTCAACTGGGAAAAGAGCAAACTCTCCCCTGTGCAGAGGATCTCTTTTCTCGGTATGGAGCTGGATTCGGTCGAACAGATAGCACGCCTCACAGAGGAACGTGCTCAGTCGGTGTTGAACTGCCTGAATACGTTCAATGGCAGGACAGCGGTCCCACTGAAATTCTTTCAGAGGCTCCTGGGGCATATGGCGGCCGCGGCGGCAGTAACCCCGCTTGGTCTGCTTCATATGAGACTGCTTCAACACTGGCTTCACGGCCGAGTCCCGAGATGGGCGTGGCAACGCGGCACGTTCCGGGTGCTAATCACTCAGGAGTGCCGCCAAGCCTTCAGTCCGTGGTCGGACCCTTTGTTCTCCGGGCAGGAGTGCCCCTAGAACAAGTGTCCCGGCATGCTGTGGTATTCACAGATGCTCCTGCCACCGGCTGGGGTGCCACGTACAACGGGCATGCAGTGTCAGGGGTTTGGACGGGACCCCATCTGCATTGGCACATCAATTGCCTCGAGTTGCTAGCAGTACGTCTTGCTCTGAGCCGCCTCAAAGGGCCGCTACGGGGCAAGCATGTACTGGTCCGTACGGACAACACTGCGACCGTTGCGTACATCAACCATCAAGGTGGTCTACGCTCCCGTCGCATGTCGCAACTCGCCCCCCATCTCCTCCTCTGGAGTCAGAAGCGTCTGAGGTCGCTTCATGCCATTCTTGTCCCTGGTGTGCTCAGCCATGTGGCCGACGAGCTATCACGAGCTGAGCTGCCAGGAGAGTGGCGACTCCACCCCCAGGTGGTCCAGCTGATCTGGAGAGAGTTTGGAGAGGCTCAGGTAGACCTGTTTGCCTCACCGGAAACCTCCCACTGCCAGTTGTTTTACCCCCTGTCCGAGGGAACACTCGGGACAGACGCACTGGCACTCAGCTGGCCCCGGGGCCTTCGCAAATATGCGTTTCCCCCAGTGAGCCTACTTGCACAGACCCTGTGCAAAGTCAGGGAGGACGAGGAGCAGGTCCTCTTAGTTGCGCCCTATTGGCCCGACCAGACCTGGTTCCCAGAACTTTCACTCCTTGCGACAGCCCTCCCTGGCCCATTCCTCTGAGGAAGGACCTTCTTCTCAGAGACAGGGCACTCTTTGGCACCCGCATCCAGACCTCTGGAAACTCCATGTCTGGTCCCTGGACGGGACGCGGAGGTTCTAGGTGACTTACCCCCTGAGGTACTTAACACCATCACTTCGGCACTTGCACTGTCTACGAGACGTGCTTACGCCTCGAAGTGGAACCTGTTCGTCGAGTGGTGCTCTTCTCGCCGAGAAGACCCCCGAGGATGCTCGATCGGAGTCGTGCTTTCCTTCTTGCAGCAAGGGTTGGAGCGTAGGCTGTCCCCCTCCACCCTCAAAGTCCATACTGCTGCTATCTCCGCTTACCACGACCACATAGATGGCAAATCTGTTGGTCAGCACGACCTGGTCGTCAGGTTCCTTAGGGGGGCGAGACGGTTAAATCCTCCTCGTCCCCCCTCCATACCCTCTTGGGACCTCACTCTGGTGCTAAGAGCACTTCAGATTGCTCCCTTTGAGCCTTTGCAATCGGCAGACTTAAAGATTCTGTCTATGAAGACTTTGCTGCTGGTTGCATTGGCCTCCATCAAGAGGGTAGGGGACCTGCAGTCATTTTCGGTCGACGTATCGTGCCTGGAGTTCGGGCCGGGTGATAGCCACGTGGTACTAAGACCCCGGCCTGGCTATGTGCCCAAGGTTCCTACCATTCCCTTCAGGGACCAGGTGGTGAGCCTGCAAGCGCTGCCCTCGGAGGAGGCAGACCCAGCCCTGGCTTTGCTCTGTCCAGTTTGCGCTTTGCGACAGTACATAGACAGAACCAAAGCCTCAGGACCTCAGACCAGCTCTTTGTCTGTTATGGAGGCCAGCAGAAGGGAAAGGCTGTCTCCAAGCAGAGGATGGCCCACTGGATAGTGGATGCCATCGCCCTGGCTTACCAAGCTCAGGGCGTGCCCTGCCCGCTCAGGTTGCATGCTCACTCCACGAGAGGTGTCGCATCCTCCTGGGCGCTGGCTCGTGGCGCCTCACTGACAGACATTTGTAGAGCTGCGGGCTGGGCGACACCTACACGTTCGCTAGATACTATAGCCTTCGTGTCCAGCCGGTCTCCTCCTGTGTTCTCGCCACAGGTCAGAGGCACGGAGAGGCCCCGGCTTAGTGTTGGCTTGCTGCGCTACATGCGCTTCTTTTTCCAGAGAGTCCCTACAAGGCAGACCCTGTCGAGTCCTCCGATATCCCTTCGGCAGCCGACGTGGCGGAGCGTCTGGCGCCAGGCCTATACTCCGTTGTATCCTTGAGAACCGGGTTTAGGCTGGGTTCCATATGTGTGACCCTACGGGGATCCCATATGGTTGGTTCCACGGTTGCTCCTAAACGAAGCCCGTGTCTTTCCCTCTGGGAGAACCTACCCTTCATCGGGTTGGAGTCACCCCAGCTCTTCCATATGTAGCACAGCCCTACAGGGTTAGTCCATATGTACTTCTCCACATAACTCCTTCGGGGAAGGATGTGGCTTCCGCAGCGTTCCTTTCCCAGCGAAAGGGTACGCTTTCCCAGCGTTATCCAAAAGTCTCACTGAATGGGTTTTGGGGAACAGCAGTGATCGACTCTCTCTGTGTTAGCCCTGTCCCACCATCCTCAGGCAAGGGGGTTCAGGTGGCTTACTACAGAGCGCTGGAAGGGGGCAGCTCCTGTGGCGCTTTGGTAGGGATTCCTATTCGTCGGTCTGTCCGACGTACGTCGAACGTGACCGACTGAATGGGAACGTCTCGGTTACAAAGGTAACCCTCGTTCCCTGAAGGAGGGAACGGAGACGTACGTCCCGTCGCCACAGTCGCTGTACCCCGCTGATGCTGCTGCCTATCCGGTTCGGCTCCTCAGCGAAAACCTGAAGATGCAACGCACCTGCTGCTCATTATATACCCGCGCTGCGAGGCGAGCAGCTGATGCATATGATTGCATGCCAATGTGCATTGGCTCGTTTTAGTTACACTCGAAGTAGATTGGCCTCTCTAGCGAGATTCCTATTCGTCGGTCTGTCCGACGTACGTCTCCGTTCCCTCCTTCAGGGAACGAGGGTTACCTTTGTAACCGAGACGTTGTGAGGTATGTTCAGTAAGAATGACTGCATTAATAATTAGCAATCAACTTTTATTTTTAATCCCCCCTGATCTGGTTGCAGTGCATTCTTGGAATATTATTTCCTTCTCTCTGAAGGATACATTCAATGCTAATGATTTTGGCCAAAAAAGAAGGTATCTAAGGCTGTGAGCATGTTACTAACCAAAAGGAAGTTAGCATGATGGGAAGTGCTTCGGAAGTGGGCCTCGAAAATGCTATCTAGATAGGGAGCTCGTTACATTTCCACTGAGTTTCTATCTTTATTTCCCAGCAGACTGACATCACTGTCTTCTAAGGGGACCGGGGAGTGTGTGTGTGTGTGTGTGTGTGTGTGTGTGTGTGTGTGTGTTGCTTTAGCATCAGCAGAGGGCCTTTTTGTGTGTGCACAGCAGGAAGGCACAGCCATAATTAAGACAATTAATTCAAACGGAGAAGAGCGTTGCACATTAGCCAAAACATTTGCACACTGCTGATTTCAGCCGCTGGCTTTAAGAAATGTCATTGGCATCAGGGCTAATCTGATTAAGTGTTTGTTGTCAGTTAATGCACAATTAAAGGAAAGGGGAAAGTAGTGTGCGTCTCACATATACTCACATTCTTCCCTCCCTCTTTCTTTTTTCCATTATCCTGCTAGGAAGATTTTGGTGGTTTGCTAGTCTTAGCTATATTAAACTGGTCTCCCAACCAGGCCAATCTGGTATTTAGTTAGTTAAAGATGCTCAAAGCTGTTTGTTAACTGGTTGAGCTGATCGGCCTAACAAAACCATCCCAGTATAACCAAATTCATACCCAGTTCATACAGAAGTTACTTCAAAACCAAGCAGCTTTCTGTTGTTCAGTGTGGAAAATTCACATGACCAACTTGATCATGAGCGAAATCGGCATGGTGAACTTTTTCACCGTCACACAAAACTCATGAATGACTGACTTTCGCTGTCAAAATTTCACTGAGCAATGATAAATATGACCACACCTTTAGGTACAAGTAGTGAACACAATGGCTAATCTCATTTGTAATGTTGATATCAATAGCTATGTTGCAAAATGGGGATGGCCGGCCTATCAGAACACCCTCTTCTCCTTTCAGATCTCGAGAAAATTGGTGTATCTCTCTGTCTTACTGTCTTTCAATTTGTGTCTCTTTGTCTACTTTTCTCTCGCTCTCTGACCTTGGCCTTATCATATTAAAGCTCCTCTGTTTCCTGTAAGAGCTGCTCAATGGCTTTGTCTCCAGATTGGGCTGTTAGAGAAAGGTTCACCAGGTGCCTATCGGGCACATTTATCCCAGACTGTTCCAGAAATGAGTCAAGCAAATAAGCAGGGGAGGAGGCACTGGCTGTGCAGATGGCTGTCTCTGACACAGAGAACAAATTATTCACCCCGCAGAGGCTAATGTACATTAGCGAGGCGGCGTCTGCTGCCGGGAGGAGACGACAGGGACAGGTATCCCCACAACTCTTCTGCTGCAAGCCTCACAACTGGCTTTACAAAATGCTCATTAATCCACCGGCAGTCGTTTGGTCTCGCTACAGTTGTACGCCAGGGGAGCTGGAAGTACAGGTAGAAGAATAGACCTGGAGTTATCAATGCTAAGAGGTAAAGAAAGAGAGACAACAACAGATAGTACAGCAGGGAAATAATAATTATTGACTCATTCAGAGAGATTAGTTTAAAAAAAAAAAAACTCTTTCAATTTAGTTTCAAACTCTTGTGGCCGCCAGCCAAACTGTTTTTACAACTATCAGGGCTTGCCAGTAAGATTTTTATTGGATAGACTGTTGAATAACTCATCTCACCTAACATTCTGCTCTGTTTGTTGGACTAATGGTCCCTGAGATTGTTTTCCTTGAGGAATGCATTTTCTCCTTGCATGTCATGCAGTCAACAGTCTCATTAATAGACCATTATAATCTTGTTTTGATGTTAGGGTAATAAATTAAGTATAGAAGGATTAAAGTACATAGTGGTCAATTAATGCAAATTATTTTTTGATTTTATACCTAAAATCATTTTATTTCTGACAAAAAAGCAAAATAATCCTTGTGAAATTTTGCAGCTTAGATTTAATTAACCTATGAGAGGGTCGTATGTAACTACCAAATGCCACTAGCTTAAGATGGCTGACTTAAAGATGGTTCAAGTGTCAAGCCATTTTGGGAAAATGCTTGTTCTGCTCTGTCAACCCTAAACACTCTTCAAAACCACCAGACCCCCTGCCCCCGCAATACTTGTTACAATATTAGCTGTTATCCCTCTGTCTCTATCCCTGCAGAGTAACTTTAGAACTGTGTTCCTCTCCTCTCCTCTCCTCTCCTCTCCTCTCCTCTCCTCTCCTCTCCTCTCCCCTCCTCTCCTCTCCCCTCCCCTCCCCTCCCCTCCCCTCCCCTCCCCTCCCCTCCCCTCCCTGATTTTCATCCAGAGCACATTTTATGTAAAGCTCAGGGTTGTGTATAATTGTCTAGATTGAGTCTGCTATAACCTCAAAAAGTAGGGCTGGACGATTATGGCCTAAAATCAAAACCTCGATTAATTGAACATTTTACCTCGATTACGATTAATGAACGATTATTTTATTTCTGATTTTTTTTTTTTTTTGCCCTCATAGTTCAATGACAAGGTTTGTACTGTAAATAGCCTATGATTGACTATTAAGGTGGGATATTTTTTTCCTGTTGAAAGAGTGATCTGACATCATAGCTCACTATCAGCAGTTATTTTATCTATGGTTTGTAACATTTCTTACAGGTTTCTGCTCGTTGTAAATCAGATAAAGATAAATTAGCACAGTACCAGTAGTGATTGCGTGTGTGAATTAGTCATACCGTCTCTCTATTAATTGTGAAGCTGTGGGTTGTAAATAGTAGAAAAAATAGATGCTATAACTTTTGAGTTTCTAAGCTATTTTAGTGATAAATCACAGGACAGCGCTGACAACAAGTTTCTGCGTTCCTCTGTGTGCGCGCGATCTTCACGTTTTGCGCAGCTGTTTGTATGAGTGTTCGTGCCACATGCAGCTGCGCGAGCGCGGCATAGATATATGTATATATCTATGCGAGCGCGGTAGCTCGATATAATAATACACATCCGATCGTCTAGTTAGTTCATCCACTTGATTTGTACAGATTGATTTTGTAAGTCATATTCAGTTAAGTGTTACCCTATTTTTTTCCGAATTCACATTTAAGTGAGAGTGAAGAAGATGAAGGATACAATACTGTTATATTTGCCATCCTTTACTGCAGCTGACAACTGAACTCCACATGCTTCAACACCAATGTGCAACACCAATTGCAACACCGATGTTCATGTGAATCTTTCAAGTCTGCTATTCAGGGGTCTGCCATTCTTACTACCCTTACGGAACAAAAATATATGGGAATATACTACAAAATATAATGTGCTAACATAATATATTTCCATATACGGGAAACTAGTGCTTATATGTTTCAATATACTGAAATATATGCATTTGACCATGTATGGCTATATTTTGATACATATAAAGTATTTAGAAATGAAGACAAAAATAGCATTACATGTAATATTCATAAAGTTTTATCCTTTATTGTGTACATATATTGCACATACATGTTCCAATATACATGTGAATGTGTTGTACACACACATATACACACATTCACAGAATGAGTTACAATCAGTGGTAACAACATATTTCTAGTTCCCAGTATGCTTTGCTTCTAACTGTTAAACGAGCAGATTGGCCGAACACCATTAAGACTATAATTACTTTATTTAAAAGTAATGGCTGTGCTCTCTTCAGCACAGTGATAGTCTCTTTGCTAAATACTTTAGTACATGCAGGTGTGCTTGTACTATTGTTAACTAGCTTGAAAATATGAAACATGTATAATGTAAAATAAATATAAAATATAAGAAATACATGACATTATATATTTCTCTTTATAAATGTTTATACTGCATGAGCAAATATATCTGCTTTATATTGCACATGCAGTACCATATCTGATCACATGTACATCTATATATTATAAAGTGTATTACTGAACATAAAATTACATACATTATGATGTATTAGTAAATATATTGTCACATTTTTCAATTTATGAAAAGCGACAATTCCTTATGTATTATTCGATATATTGTAGTACTGTATATTAACACAATATATTATTCTGTATATTTTCAAATATGCCACTGGATGATTTATTATATTGATCATTCATATTTAGAGAAATATATTTTCTTTGCATAAGGGTATGCCTCGACAACCACATATAGCTAGTTGGTTAGTCATAAAGGCTACTATAAGGGACAATTAGCAATTCTGTTACACAACCATGCAGGACATATTCATAAATGTATAGAACATGCCAGTGCTCTGTGAAGCTCATATAAAGTGATGTGACGTGAATAATTTTAAAGGGTTTGTCTGTGATAGATTGTTGATTGATTTTGTTTTGCTTTGCTTTGTCGTCTCATTTTGCTTTGCTTTGTTTTGTTTTTTCCTTTGATTTGTTTTGTTTTGTTTTGTCGTCTTGCCTTGTAGTCTCGTTTTGCTTTGCTTTGTTTTGTTTTGTTTGTAACAGCAATATGATAACCACACAGTTTTATTTATTTATTTATTAATTCATTCATTCATTTGCTTGTTTGTTTGATTGATATGATTTGCAATATTATAGTCTGTTGAAGATTGATATTTGTAGAACATCTATTGACTTTTTTTAATCTTTGCAGTAAATTGCATTTCTGAGTTTGAAACTCATTTTGAGGGTTTGCCATCTGAGTGCCATCTGTGTCGGCTCTTGCGGTTATAACTTTAGCTTAAATCTGATGTATCTTTGAAAGCCAATATGGAAGCTGACATCTATTGAATTTATCTGAATGCTTCTTGCCTGTAGTAGATCTTTCTGATTGTCCTGTGGTCTTCAGAAAATCCTCAGTCTCTGTGGTGGACAACGACCTGCTGCGGCAGCAACAACAATTGTGTGTATGATTTGCTTTAACATGCTGATTCAATGTGAGCTTATCCAAGCAGCAGATCTTTGATCATAAGAACTCTTTCCAAGCAAACACATTGAGGTTTTGGTATCGACATTGAATTTTATTGAGTTAGCCAAATCCTTTTGCATTCTAATAACAATGCAAATGAATGGACATGCAATTTTATCATCCTATAATAGCAATTCAGTTGGGAAAAAAAGGCATTATAAAGGCCATTGAAACTATAATAACCAACCCATTTAAGCATTTGGTAATAAAGACAATATTTCTGCTGGAAATAGGGCATAAAACACAGAGAGGGCAATGTGTGGAACTGAAAAACATTCCATATGGGTGGGTGAGTCTTTTAGAAAAAGAGAGAGACATTGAAAGTAGCTAATAAGAACATGACCTTTTCTAGAAATATATTGCATTGGAAACAGACCACATTTAGCCAAGCTATACTGACTCATGCCTAGTAGTGATTTATGGATTGAGCCCCAGCTCTTATGATAAAAAAAAAAAAAAAAAAAAAAAAAAAAAAAAAAAAAAAAAAACGGGGGTTAATACCTGCACACCAATCTTTTGTTACACCTCTAGACTGTCTGTGCCATTTTGAGCTGACTTGTGTAGGTATTGCCAGGGCATGGAAGGGTCCGATTGAAATTGTTATTGATTGTTGAGTTTCAGAAGTGAACCCACGCGTAAACAACACCTTAAAGGTTCTGTAAACAATTTCAGTCATGCTTCCGACATTTTGTTAGTTTGAACCACCTGGCCACTCTCCAAAACCCCATCCACGCAAACTCAATGTCAGGTAAACCAAATGTGCAAAATTATTCACAGTCAGACAGTTTCTGAATGATAAAAAAGCTTTCACAGAGAAGACCTTCAAAAATATTGTTCTTTTCCTCTCACCCAGGTTTGAGACCTCTGTTGGATGCAAGTTTTATTATTATTATTGTTATTATTATAATTATTATTTCATATATATATCTACCAGAAAGACTCGGGGAGGTAAGATAACGTGACAGCCATATTTATTAACAATCAGCAAGCAAAATGTTGTAAGAAAGTTCTTTGGCATAGGCCCCGTCCGCAGCTCAGATCCTAAAGGGTTGCGGACTCTGCATTTCCTGCCTGAAGATGAAGGCAGGGGCATAGCCGACCCCCTGGGAGGTATGGACAGGGACCATCCTGCGGACTCAAACGTGTCAGCAATCTTTTATACTCCAAGTGCAAGATAATGATTGGTTAGCTCTAAACTACTTGGTGACGTAACATTGAGTCTTCCTGGCAGAACTTACGCTTTCATATATATATATATATATATATATATATATATATAATATAAGATTTGATTTGAAGTTGCAGAGCAGCTGTCTTAATTGTGGGAATAGTGGACATGCTATCATGCTGGTACATAAAGTTCATGTCTAATTGTGGAAATAGTGTTCATGCTGTCATGCTGGTACATGATGGTAATGTTCATGATGTTGTATTGTTCATGTTACCGTGCTTCAGGACAGTTAAGCCTGATTTGAATTCCCCTTCTCTATTTTTCATAACCATTAATATATTAAAGCAGGGTCAAGCCTTTTACGTTTGCATTCTAATTGCGTTCCTGGGTCTTGTTCCTTCATGCTTGTACAGGGTGTTAGGAAGCCTTTGACCCCTGGGATATTTTTTCATTCTTCTTACACCTATCTCTTATGCTCTTTTACCTTATTTGCTTTGTCACTTGCCTTTTCCTTCTCTAGTGTGTGCTCAAATTCTTGTGTACAGTATGCAAATATTGATACATAAATCACACAATGCAGGGTAATGGGAAAGCTTTCAACTAGTTTTACCATGCATAACGCCATCTGCATGTAATTTCCATATGAATATTCCCATCCACGTGATACCATGTTTAATGGTACAAGACATTAGGAAAATTTGAGATACAGACCATGTGCCATCACATTACATTGCTAAAAATCATTTTGTATCCTTGCCTTGTTTTAGAATAAATAAATCAAAATTGTATAAAATACATTTTAGAGAATGCGTATCCGCGATAGTCACATCACAGGATGTGTGATGTCTAGTATAGGGAACGTTAATCCGTACGGACCAGACACCACAGTACAAAACGCAGGTGATTCTCTGATTAATTGCAAAGTTTGACCATCACACAATAAAAGTTAATAATTTGAACATGTTTAGGTCCTATCAGCATAAACATACAAGAGATTTTAAACCATTTGAGTGCACAAAGATGCAAAAGAGAATTCTATTCTGAATGTGCGTCTGTTTTATGTGCACACACACACGCGCGCACACAGAGCCACGCAGACGCACATGAACACTGAATGCCGTCCTCTTCCATGTGTATTTGTGCCTGAACGGACACATACATGCAAAAAAAAAAAAGTCTAAATGCACATAAAAGATCACCTATCACCGTAAACACAATTGATTATGGCTTAGGTGAACGAAACAATTGAGAAAGAAAACAGTATGTTTAACAGTATTTAACAGCATTCTGTCTTAAAGTGACAGAAGCTCCTACTGCTTTCTGTATCATGAATGTTAATCAAACAACAAAAGACAAAGAGAAAAATCACTTTTGAATTTTAAACACAGATTAATTATGTTTAATTTATACAGTGAGACTATGTATTATTTTACACAATGTATTATTTTACATTATGGATTATTACACACAATATTATTTTACATTTAATTATTCAATTTCTGTACCTGAATACTGTTACACTTACCTGAAAAATGTAAAACACTTTTTTTATTTCATTTGTATCTTTGTTCTATTACATTTATCTATGCTTGTAGTTTGTTTAATATTCTCTATGTGCATTCACTCTCCTACAAAATCACCCCAATCATCCTGGAATGATTGATTCTTTCCAAATAGAGCTATTCAAGTCATCTGGTGAATTATTATTATTTTTATTTTTTTTTCATATCACAATATATATCGCAGAAAATAAAAAAAAAAATATTGCAGTGTCAGTTTTTTCCAATATTGTGCAGCCCTAACAAAAATGGTTATCATTAGGCTACTGTCTGTCTGTACACGACACCAACAGCACACCTGCGTGCAGCAGAGGTTGTACAGTACTGTGTCATCCAGGGCTTAAAAACGAAGAAAAAAAAAAAATAGTTTCTCTTCGAGCAGAATCGGTATTTTAACATTTTTGTTCCAGTGTTCCTTCTGTATTATTAATGTTCCGAAACCGGTTTTAGAAAAAAAATAACGGTTAATAACTTTTTTTTTTTTTTTTGCATGTAGCCTACTTAATAATAATAATAATAATAATAATAGTAGTAACACGTACAGCATTTTATTTATTTAAAAAAAACAACAACAAAAAAAACAAACAAAGAGTGTATTTGCCGTCTTAGTCAATAGGCCTACAATTATCTTTTTAACAAGATTCTGTCCAAATGTAAACCTATTAAACAAAAGGAAAAACTATCAACGGTTTATAAAGGATTTTTTCAAGATATTTTAAAATGTTTGCTGAATGGTTAAAAATACTGACGCTATTCTTGAGAGGATAAAAAAAGATATGTCACATATAAATTGGATTTAATTGGAGAAACAGGTTTATTTATTAGAAATAGAACTAAATAAGATGCTAAACAAATTCATTTAAAGTGAATCTGAAGCCTACCTTTCTCATTCGGCACTGTTTCCATTTTCGAGACGAATGCTAAACTAATTATTATGTAAACTTCACTCGCATTATCAACATCAACCTTCACATAACAGCACAGTCAGGTCACAGGTGGTAAACGGCAGATTGTATTACAGAATTGAATTGAGCAGTGTTTATATGTTTGGTTGATTGTATTTTATTTTAATTATTTAACAGGCTGCGATATCAAGTAAACAATGCAAGAATTTGTGTGCGCGCATGCGTGAGGCGCCGGCGTGACCACTGGAATTTTTTTCCCCTTCTAAGACAGTAAACTGTACTCCGTAATTTATATAGTTATATAGCTAATTATATAGTGAAATATCGCGTAGCCTATAGGCCTAATAAATTCCCCTTTATTGTATATGTGTTATGTAGGCCTATAGTTTTATTCTGTTTTCTCTGTTCACAGAAGCGTTGCATGTGCATGATGTGACGTTGTGTGAACTTATGTTCTACATATCCTGCAATTTTCGCTGGTTTCAAAACGCACAACAAGCTGCATATTAGCCTACTTGACATTCATTTTCACTTAAATGTAGTCCTAATGCTTGACGTATATCCTCAATGGCATTGCCATTGTGACTTACCTAGCAACTTGACAGCTGTGCCTGAGTGCGTCACCGTGAGCATTTCACTCACTGTAGAGTCTGAGCGCGGGCATTTCAAACACTTTGGATGCATCAGGGTCACATTTGCATAGGCTGTACTATTTGAATTTGTGATTGGTTGACTGCCAAATCAAAATATTAAACTGAATGAAAAAAAAAAAAAAATGAAAAAAAAAAAAAAAAAAATGTTATTAACCGGTTAATGGCCATTTCAACTTAGCGTTTCTGTTCAGAATGATTAAATTTGATTTGACATTCCGGTCAAAATTTCATTCGTTTCCAGTTTTCGTTTTCATTCCGTTTTCAACCGGTTCAGAGCCCTGGTGTCATCAGACTTATTCAAACCGGCCAGTGGACCGTTCGATCACTGAGCGAGTCCTTCAGTGTCTGTCTGGTGGAAGCTAGATATTTTACTTTATAACTTGTTTTTTTTTTTTTTTTACACAAATGCATCGCTTTGCTTCAGAAAGATGCTATTAACCCCCCTCAGAGCCATGTGGAGTACATTTATGATGAATTGATGTGGATGGAGGCACATTCTTCAGCTTCATACTCGTGACCCCTGTTCATTGCCATTATAAAGATCAGATGCGTCAGACTATTTATTAATACTTCTCTAATTGTGTTCATCAGAAAGAAGAAAGTCATATATACCCAGGATGGCTTGAGGGTGAGTAAAGCTTGGGGTAATTTTCATTTGAAAGTGAACTAATACTTTAAGTGCATAAAGTATTCAACATTCCACACTTTTTGGTGGGTTGAACAAGTAAATTATTTGCATACTCTACTGCTCTTAGTCCACTGCTTCTCACTGTGTTTTTCAGTGTGAATATGCTACTAGTGCTGCTTATACTACAAATGGTGTAGAATAGTGAAGAAATATACAAAATGTGACTTGTTTTCCAATTTAGACTGTTTGAGAAAAGCCAACTACATATGGGTAGTTCTTAAAAGCGTATAGTTCGAGGAAACAAAGCTTTTCTGCTTAAGCTCAATGCCCAAAGGACTTTCTTCGTTATTAGCCAAAATGACAACACCATGGACCCAGAAATGCAATGACAATGTTAATTTGGTTATGTCTGAATTTTTCTATCTCTTGCTGCCAGATGGGACTATCTGTAATTAGCCCAGTGAAGGAATCACTTTTCCGTTTTGGCAAGGCTTATTATGAATCTCTTTCAATATGGTATTCAAAAGACCACGTGGGTTTTGCTAAGGCACCTGGGCCAGTCTCTATAGTGCTAATGAAATCCAACTGGAAACAAACTGGCTGGTGTAGAAAGTCTTCAATAAAGCAACAGATTCTACCATTTATCCTTCTTGATTGTGCCAGAAATGAGACCTTACGGTTTTCATATCCTTTTTCTCCCGCTTCATGTCTTTCTCATCCTCTCTGAGTCCCTGGCCTTGCCCTGTCACATCTGTTTTGACAGATGTTTGACTAAAGAGATTTGGCTGGCTGTTCTCTCTGCGGTAACTTAAGTTTTTCCGATCCCTGTTTGAGATTGTTCCAGTTACAGAGAACACCTGCTAATGTTAACTCGACTTAACGCTTACCAGTTGGAGAGTCATTTATGTTCACTGCCACGTTTCACGTTTCTGCACTCGCTTGCGACCTTGCAGGTACTAGCTACCCACCGATACTCAATTATTGTCAGGGATCATTGAGGGGGACGAGTCGTGGTATTTTAGCATACCTATGTATTTGTACAGAGCTTGATTAGCTATTTCAGTGAATGATCCCTGTGCATCTTAATGAGACTAAAGAGAAGCTTGATTTTGTACAGTGGAGTTTGTCACACTGTGTTTTGTGCATATTAGCGGTCTATGAACTCCAG